>NC_091061.1:110781437-111084467 GCF_000393655.2 Nicotiana sylvestris
AATGGTATGAATCTGGTTTTGGTTAGATTCAGAGCATTTGGAGGCCGATTCAAGAGGCAAGGGCATCGCGAGCTAAAGTTTGGACTGGACTGATGTAAGTAATGATTGTAAATGTTGTCCTGAGGGTATGAAACCCCGGATTTCACTTCGTGGTGCTACTTTGAGGTGACACACCCGCTAGATGACGAGTGTGGGGTTGTGCAAAGTTGGGGATTGTGACTTGGTCCGTCCCGTACGACTGTTAAGTCGCGTATTTGATTGAAAACTGTTTGATATCATTGTGTTTTGGAAAGTATTACCATGTTTTGGGCTGAATGCCATATTTGGGCCTCGTGCCAACTGTTTTGGGACCCTTCGGGGCTTTTTACTACTATTCCTCACTGTCTTGACTTAATATATCTACTCAGTCATGCTGTACTCTACTGTTTTCATAACTCAGTCGTATCTACTCTGTTTTGATATTTTAAATGATATTTTGGGCTGAGCATCATGTTTTACCATTGCCCGAGTGGCTTGAGAGGTTTCTGACTGAGTGAGACCGAGGGCCTGTGTTTGTGAAGATATTATGGGATCGGGCTGCACGCAGCAGCATGTTGTACTGATTCGTGATATATGAGAGGCCGAGGGCCTGACTTGTTATGCCATGAGATGGCTTGTGATAGCGTTTGGGCTGTAGGAGCCCCTCCGGAGTTTGAATACCCCCAGTGAGCGCGGGTACCCAATGTGAGAGATGTGACATTTCCCGAGGGGCTGATTATGAGTGATTGTGAGGTAGCCCAAGGGGTTGGATCTATTGATATTTTGCCGAGGGGCGGTTGTGGTACATGTTTTTCCCGAGGGGCTATTAACGTTTCTATCCTTTTACTCACTATTTTCATCACCCGTTTAAAACTATTGAAATATGTTTTAAAAAGGTTTTACTGAATTGAGTTGTTTTTACGAGTGTTATTGATTTACTGTATTGTTCTGCACATATACTATTTTGTTGTAGTGCTATGACATGAAATTACCTGTTTTCTTACTGCTCAGCTGCTTTTACTTTTATTACTTACTGAGTTGGCGTACTACCTTACTCCCTAGACCTTGTGTGCAGATCTAGAAGTCTTGGGACGCGATAGTGAGTGATCAGTCTTCCGGTAGGTTTCCTGAGGTGACTAGGTAGCTGTTTGGCGTTCGCAGCCCAGTACTTCTCCTTCCTATGTTATTCAAATTGTCTTAGTATTTTATTTTTGGAGTATGTTGTCCTTTCTGTTCCTAGACGAGTTGTAGTTGATCATGGTTGGTGACACCTCGATGTCGGGCTTGTGTTATATTTCTGCAATGCTTATTTTAACTTATATTATGGGATTTTAGTTAAATTAATGGCTTAAAATGACTTATTATGAATTTTTGGTTGGTTTTGGGGTTTGTGTCGGTTGGCCTAGTTTCACGTTAGGCTCCATCATGACCGGGTTAGTTTTAGGGTCATGACACCGTAGGTGTAGACAATCAGCTTGACGTTCTCTCATAGTAGACGAGATTGGCATTTATCGAAGGATCGGTAAGACTCCACCTCATTCGAAGTGCAGCCGAGTCTATGAGTCATCATGTCAGAGTTTTACTATATACTTATGGGTCAGCCGGTACCCTATCCCATTTGATGTTAAATAATCTTAGGGGCTTTGTAGACACAGTTTTATTATGTACAGTATGTCAGAGTTGACGGCCCATATGTATTCATGTTTTATGAACGATGGTTCATTAATATAACATTTGCCCACCTATAATTGTACATTATGAGTTGTGTCCATGTTGGCCCATGATAGTCACAAAGAAAATAAATGAGTTACAGAGTGGTTCGCTCGGGCCAGTACAGAACCGGGTGCCAGCCACGCCTCCTAAGGTTAGGGCGTGACAAAGTGGTATTAGAGCCGGTCGTGTCCTTGGAAGTTTACAAAGTCGTGCCTAGTAGAGTCTCACTTATGGGTGTGTTGCGCGCCACATTTATAATTGAGAGGCTATAAGGCATTTAGGAAATGTTACTGTTCTTTTGTTTCGAGATCGTGCCATAGAGCTCAGTCGTAAGAAGTCAGTATGAAATTGTTGCGAGATTTTGAATGCACCAGAGGTGCAGGTATCACAGCAGAGCTTTAAGGTGTAGATGTAATTTCTACTTATGTGGAAGGAGGTTATGAAAGAAACATAAGATAAGGTGCGAGAGTGAAAGGTAAGTAAGGTGAAAGTGAAAGAGATACGAGATACTCAAGTACAAAAGATTGTGAATAGTCTAGACATTAGATAGAGGTTAGGTTTTAGTTTAGTTTCAAAGGAGAGAACAGTCGCATAGGTGCATTTACAAGGTCAGAGACAGTTACGAGATTGAAAGGATTCCGACCACAAGTCGTGGTGTGGGAAAGAGGCCTAAAGGGGGGAATGCCCTAGCCTTTGGAATTATTTATAGAACATTTGCCTAGATGGTAAGAAGAATAGTAAAGTATTCATAAGAGCTATAAGTTATGATAATGGTAAGTGCATCAGTCAATATTCGAGGACGAATGTTCCAAAGGGGGAAATGATGTTATATCCCATGTTTCTATATGTGAAAGTACACCATAAATAAAGTGATGTAAGCTCAAAAAGGATGAAATCCTTCTACAAGGATAAGGAAGGTTTATCGAACTATTAGGTAGGTGAGGATGAATGAGACTTTTTAATCATGATTTAAATGCGTTTAAATTCATGATATGGCTATATATGATGTATGAATATGAAATAGAATGTTTGGGAAAAATCAGATTTAAGTTGCAGAAAAAAAACCGACTAAGCATTTGCCTTGCAATGAAGTATTTTGTGTAATATATTTTATGTGTTATATGAGGTCTTTTTGGGACATATTATATACCAAAATGAATGTCTTGGAACCTAGTTTCCAAAGGTCTAAACCATTTATTCATATGACATCGGAGCAGAGAAATATGGATTTTTAAAGTAGGGTCGCCAAGTCACGTTGCCGCACTTCGAAGAAACTGGCAGGTTTATAGGTCAAGTTGCGATGCCTTTTTCTCCAAATATATTGGGAGTTAAATGGATATCTTTATATGAAATTAAAGCCATATGTGCCTTGTTTCCAACGCCGCAAATTATATATTAATACAATATTGGAATAGAGAGATACAAGTGTCCGAAGTGACACTGCTCAAGCTGCCAAGCAGGCAGCTTACCCACCTGCTTGGAAAATTGAGGTGGTGGGTTGTCTTGCTTACACGTTGGCAGTAATTTGCTTACACGTTAGCAGCAATTTGCAAGATGTTGTCTAAATTTGGAGTCTCAAATATGAGGGGGCGTATCAGATTATCCTATTCACAGTATGTTGTGTCCTCTTTCCTTCTGGTTTCTTGGTCATTAATTTTTTTCCTTTTCATAAATCAGAATCATTCTGAGCATCATTGATGATGCTTATCTGTAGGCTATGATGATATAACTTTTTGAGTTATCCGGATTTTGGGCAATTGGATCCCATTCTCATTTATGAAATATACTTAGAGTTGATTTCCTCTGATTCTCTTTAACTTAAACAAACATCTATTGGATGTGACATTTCAATATATTGGAGCAAATAGGTTTTTTAATCAATGAACATTTAGAGGGTGCATTCATTCCCAGTTAAAATTCGTCTCTAGGGTTGAAATTTTTAGTTTTAAAAAAAAGGATGAAAAGTCAAACTTGGAGATGGGTTTTAGGTTTGGTGTATATATTAACTATTGCCTCTATTTGGATTGCTACTAGTTTTGTGGTTCAGTCCGTTGTGGATGCTTGGCGGGGCAAACCAAGATGTGTTGTAACCAGCGTAATGAGTTTTGGGACGAAATAGGTCCTAATGGAGTTGATTGGGATTCATTTAGCTCCCCCAACTAGATTGTGATTGGGGTGGTGGTTGAAGTTGTGTTGAGCTTGGTTAAGTAATAAAGAAGATATCATACAGGTATGTTAAGGCTATCCCTTCTTTCTTTTTTGGCATGATCCATATGATACAACGAAACGAGCAAGCACGCAAGTATCAGAAAAGATTTTATTCTTAGAAGTACTAAGATTGCCTATGTTCCTAATTACCCATATGTCCTACTACTATATTGTCTACTCATGCGTCTTATAATATTCCAAGAGATCATATTGACATACTTCATTATGTATTGCATTCATTTATAAATGTGCATTCATCCATGACTCAGACGGTGTTATATACGCGTATATATGTATATATATGTATATGGGATATGGGAAAAGGTTATGGCATTATATACGCACCACCACCTGATCAGCTGGTATACGTTGATGATGTTGCCCACAGTAGCCGAAATGATATGATGGATGCCCTCAGAGGATTGATGATGATATGTACGTACAGACCTAGGCATTACATGACATTTACACGCATATGCATGACATTATAAATATTTCATAATTTACAAATCTATCCAGATATACAGGTTGAGTCATTTACTCCATGTTGCTTTCATGTCCTTTATATTCTTATTTACATTTATTATATACTCAGAATATTATTCGTATTGACGTCCCTTTTGTCTGGGGATACTGTGTTTCATGCCCGCAGGTGTAGACAATCAGTTTGATGATCCCTCATAGTATACAAGATTGGTATTCAATGAAGGATCGGTAAGACTCCACCTCATTCGGAGTGAAGCGGAGTCTATGAGTCTTCATGTCAGAGTTTTACTACATATTTATGGGTCAGCCGGTACCTTGTCCCATTTGATGTCAAATAATCTTAGAGGCTTTGTAGAAACAAGTTTATTATGTACAGTATGTCAGAGGCCTTGACGGTCCATATGTATTCATGTTTTATGAACGATGGTTCATTAATATAACATTTTCCCACCTATAATTGTATATTATGAGTTGTGTCCATGTTGGCCCATGATAGTTACGGACAAAATGAATGAGTTACAGAGTAGTTCGCTCGGGCCAGTACGGCACCGGGTGCCAGCCACGCCTCCCAAAGTTGGGGTATGACAGACCCGGCCGGTCATTTTGAGTGTTGTATCCCTATTCACAATTTACTGCATATTGTATACTCAATTGTTGATATGTGACTTGTCGGGGTAGTTGGTTTGGTTCCGGGGATATTTCGGAATAAATTGGGACACTTAGTCCCAAAGTTGGAAGCTTAAGTTGAAAGAGTTGATCGGATGTTGACTTATGATTAAATGGCTCCAGAATGGAGTTTTGATGGGTTCGATAGATCCATTGGGTGGTTTTGGACTTAAGAGTGGGTCTGAAAAGTGATTTGGATGTTCATAGTTGATTTTGACTTGAAATGGCAAAAGTTGGAAAATTAGAATTTTTGGAAATTGAGAAGTTTGACCGAGAGTTAACTTTATGATTAACGGTCTAGAATTTTGGTTCTGAATGTTGGAATAGGTCCTTTGTATCATTTGTGACTTGTGTGCAAAATTTGAGGTCAATCGGACTTGATTTGATAGGTTTCGGCATCGAATGTAGAAGTTGAAATTTCTTAGTTTTTGTTAGGCTTGAATTGGGGTGCAATTCGTATTTTTGATGTTGTTTGATGTGATTTGAGGCCTCAACTAAGTTTGTATAATGTCTTTTGACTTACTAGTATATTGGGTTGAGGTCTCGGGGGCCTCGAGTTTGATTCGAATGGGAATCAGATGGAATTATGGACTTAGAAGTGCTGAAGTTGGGATTTATTGGTGTGACCGCACCTGCGATGGATTTGGTTGCAGGTGCGGGCCTGAAGAAGTTGGCTTGTGGTCGCAGGTGCGGGCCTGAAGAAGTTGGCTTGTTCCGCATCTGTGAGCTCGCAGATACGGCAGGGTCTCCGCAGATGCGGATTATTGGAGTCAAGGCTAGGTCCACAGAAGCGAACTATTTTTCGCAGATGCGGTCCAACAGGTACAAAGTTGGGACCACAGGTGCACGAGGTTGGCTGTTAAGTGAGTTTCGCAGAAGCGAAATTTTCTCCACAAAAGTGGGAGCGCAGATGCGAGCATAGGCTTGGTAGGTGCGGAAATGCCTGGGCAGTGTTTAAATTCGAGGATTCCGAGATTTTTAATCATTTTGAACTTTGCAAGCTCAGATTAAGGCGATTTTTGAGAAGGGTTTCAAGTGATTTCTTGAGATAAGCCACTTCTGATCATTTTTATGCAATAATATTGATTACCCATTATATTTCCCAACTAGTTTATGTGTTTTTTAGGTGGAATTTTGGTAGTCTTGGGATAGGGATTAAAGAGTTAAATTTGGGGATTTGAGTGACTATTTGGTGTCGGAATTAGGTATAGTTAGACTCATGGTTGAATGGGTGTTCGAATTTTGTGACTTTTCTTGGGTTCCGAGACACGAGCCTAGGGTTGACTTTTGAGTTGATATTTTGACTTTTCATTAAGAACTTAGCATTTTCATATGGAATTGATTCATATAGCTTGAGTTGATTGTATCGAATTGTTTGTGGCTAGATTCGAGGCGTTCAGAGGCCGAATCGCAAGGCAAGGGCTTTTTGGAGTAGAGGTTTGCACGGTCTGAGGTAAGTAACACTTCTAGACTTGGTTTTGAGGGTATGAATCCTTGAATTATGTGTTATGTGGTTGATCTTGAGGTGACACACATGCCAGGTGATGAGCGTGTGGGTGTGCACTATAGGAATTGTGACTCGGTCGATTCCGTGGAATTGTGTAGTTGAATAATATTGTTGTTATCCGTATATTCTCTATGTGTTAGAGAAATTGAGGTGCGATTTATGTTAGAAATCATGCTTAGGCTATATGCTGGTACTTTTAGGACCCATAGAGGTCGTATTACTGTTAAATTACTTGCTTAATTTGCATTTATGTACTCAGTCACATCTATCATTCACATATCATATCTTAGTCTCTGTTTCCATTTATTGATACTTCTTATCATCATTATTTGGGATAATTGTCATGAAAGTGTGAGCCTGAAATGATGGGTTTTCAATATCTTAGCCTTATGTTTTGATGATCTAACAAACTTACTGTCAAGAACCAGATAGGGAACCTAACACACTTGGCATACATTGCTAATCAACAGACTCCAGTCATTGTGAATTGTTGCAACTATAGAAGATAGAGAACCAACTCAGGGACCTGATCACTTGTGTGTCCCTCACAGCAGTACGAAAGTCAACTGTGTATAGCTAGAAAGTGACTGCCACAGAAATAGTGCACATAGTGCAGCACAATTTTGCAGTCATTTGTCCTTTGACCAACCAAGTGCTTACATCATTCAAATGATGTCATCAAAGGTGTATTAACAAGAATATTACAACAAAACATCACTTGAACACTTGAGAATTCTCTTCAAGCATTCAAGCCTTCTGAGACAGCGAATTTAGTTCTCAAGAGCCTCAAGAACAAAGTAAAACACTACTACAGACCAGTTCCTAAATCTAGTATTTTGTTGTCCTTAGTTGAGTTGTAACTTTGTAATTGTTCTTCATTGTAATTCCTAAATTGCTTTGCTAGAAGCGTTGCTTAGGAACCCCTTTGTAAAACCATAAACCCTTTTTGTTTGTGTCGTGACTAGAGTTAGTCATGAGTTGAAGTCTTTGTAATAGGTGTATTGCAAAGTGGCTTGTAATAGGTGTATTATGAGTTAGTGAGGGATTAAGAGTTTAATTCCTAGATTGCATAGATTGTAATCTAAAAGTTGCTCATAGTGAAGTTGAAATCCTACCAGTATAGGTCGTGATTTTTTTATCCTCTTGAGCAGGGATTTTTTTACGTAAAACTCCCTGTCTTATTTGCTTACTGTTTTATTAGTATTCTCAGTGGAAACTCATAGAGGACCTGGTACTCTATAGTTGATGGACTCATATAAACTATCATGAGAGACTGAAGAGATTGATGACCGAGTTAGGCCGATGGCCTGATTGTAAGGATATTTTTGGGATCAGGGTGCACGCCGCATGAGGGTTTATTGATTCATGCCATGAATGGATTATTATAGTGCTTGGGCAGGATCCACCCCTCTGGAGTCTGACATATCAGTAGTGAGGGCAAGTACCTACTAAGCGCGAATGCGGAGTGCGAGTGTCGAGCGATTGGGAAGATTGAGTGACCGTAAGGATGGAGTAAAAGTGAGGAATGAGTGACTGTGAGGATGGAGTGAATGTGAGGACTGAGTGATTGATACTTTGAGAATATGCATACGATTTCATCATTGTTTTGTATTACAGTTGGCATACATAACTGACATGTAGATATCGAGACGTATCATTTCTCATTTTAGTTACACTCGACATTTCTTACCTGTTTGAGCTTTAACTGTTGAGCTTGAAAGCATGTCTACATTTCTGTAATTTGACTATACATGTGAATCTCGTCACTGCTTTCAGCCTAAAGGTTAGACCTGTTACTTATTGAGTTTGTTGTACTCACGCTACATCATATACTTCATGTGTAGATCCATGTACTTTTGGGTACGATGGTTGCTGACTTTGGAGTTTTTCTATCAGTTCGGAGATCCTTGAGGTAGCTACCTTGGTGTCCGTAGACCTTGACTCTCCTCCTATATCTTTTAGTTTTTATTATACTGTTCTTTCTTCCTAGGCAATGTTTCAGACTATGCTATTGTATAGTTGCTCATGTACTCAGTGACACCCACATTTTGGGGAGTTGTATAATGAGTCGTGGTATTTTTCATATCAGATATTGTAAAAGATTTTTACTCTTAAGTTTCATTTATTATGTTTTCAAATTTAAAAATGCGTGGTTTATTGTGAATGTCGGCATGCCTAGCATTGCGATAGGCGCCATCACGACATGTGAGATTTGGGTCGTGACAAGTTGGTATCAAAGCCTAGGTTACATAGGTCTTACGAGTCATGAGCAGGTTTAGTAGAGTTGTCACACCTCCTTTTTTACCCGGAAGGGGCATAAGGGAGTTTTTCCAATTAAAGTGACGTAATCAAAACGGGATTATTTATCCAAATTCAGAGTCTCCACTTGGGATAATTTATGGTATCCCAAGTCACCAGTTTAAAATCCCGAATCAAGGAAGTTTGACTCTTATTTATGTCTGCAAACACAGAAGATCGGGTAAGGAATTCTGTTAACCCAGGAGAAGGTGTTAGGCATTCGTGGGTTTTGTGGTTTTAGCACGTTCACTTTAATCATACCTGGCTTAATCAATTTGTCTAATTACATGTTTAAGAACCTATGTGCATTTTACCTTTCTTAATTAAGAAATTATCCTAAAACGAGTCACGCGTACGTGTACTCATTTTGTTTGGCGCGTCAAGAATCATGTCACGCGTACGTGTCCACAATTAATCACGCTTTATTATTATTAAGAAAGTTTGGCCGAAATTGCCTGAACGCATACCTTGATTTTATTTTTAGAATCATAATTATGTCACGCGAACGTGTACACAATCACGATAGTAGATTAAGTCACGCCTAAAGCATTTTCTACTAATATTCATTTTAGAAATCGTAATCGTGCCCCACGAACGTGTACATAAGGCCCCTAATGTCCCCTATTAGTTCTAAGCTTCAAACACCTCAAAAAAAAACCCATCATTGAAGTACTGCAAATTATTGAATTCAAATGCTAAAAAATGACACATACTACTGCAAATTAAAACATGTGATTCTGATAAATTCTTAATGGTGCCTTAAAGATAAAATGAAGGTAAATGTCATGAAGAAACAATTTATGCCAAGGTGTCAGTCATGAAGATCCAGTGCATATGTGAACAATTTCCAAACCATTGTGTTGCCATTTACATGAGTAGATTAACCCTCTAATTCAAGAAGAATCCAACTGAAATACAATGCCTTTAGTTAAATTGAGGTGAGCTTGCTTTATCAGTCTTTACTTCATGGTGTTTTCACAAAAGTGTATAAAGAGGCTAAAAGTGATCTATAGTTGACAATACAGTATGAGTGAATATAAAGTTAATGAATTTGAACACATTTGACAAAATCATCAGCACTTAAGATTTCCACAACACACATAAAATGAAAGGGAAAAGAGAAGCAAACAGGTGTATTTAAAAGGAAACCATGAAAACAGTACCACTTTCAGAAAAAGGCGTCTGACTTATTGCCTTGAATAGCTGCCAACATTTTTCAAATTTAAGTACTCCCTCAGTTTCATATTAGATGAGGTACTTTCCTTTTTAGTCTGTTCCAAAACAAATGACACATTTCTAAATTTGAAAATAATTCAATTTTAAACTCTTCATTTTACTTATTTACTCTTAATGAGAAGCTTTTATAGCCACACAAATGTCATGACCCCACAAACCTTTCGCCCCTTAAGCTTTTAAGACCACAAGTTTCAAAAGTCTTCTTCTTTTTTCTTAAACTCCATGCCGAATCAAACTACCTCATCTAATATGAAACGGAGGGAGTACATATAAAGCCTCCAACGAACAACATTGCCGGAACATTAAAGCCCAGTCGGATCTTTTCCATAAATGGCCAAAATTATAGTAAATCAACAAATGACTAGAGCTCGACCGAGAAATACATCAACAACTCTAGCAAGACCTCTACTGATCGGGACTCAAAACCTCGTCGGAAAAAGCTCGCCAAAAAATTCGATTCGACTCCGATCAAAAATACTATTGTTTTGTGAGGAAAATGGGTTGTTTTGGGTATGTTTTGGATGGAGAAAAGGGTTTTGTAAGGGAAGGGAGGTGATGCGATTTTCTGAAGAGGAGGTCGTTATGCTTCCAGAAGATGTACTTAAAGATTCACGGTCCTTCTCCGTCAGTTTAATGTGCAAACTTACTACGTTCACCCACCCATCATCACTCTTGGCCGTTCTTTTGAAGAGTTCTACTGGTCTCATTCTCTTAGGGTGGGTGGAGATGGTGGAGAAAGGTGGTGGGTTTCGACTGTCTGGGCTTGGATGGAGGGGAAGTGTGACGACCCGGCCGGTCGTCTTAAGAATTAATGCCCCGATCCCCTATTAACTGCTTTCCCCAAGTTTATTTCTGCTAATGAGATTTGCCGGGTTGCTCGGTTTTGAGTTTTGAGGAGTTTTGGGACACTTAGTCCCTAAATGAGAGCTTAAGTGTTAGAAAGTTGACCGAAGTTGGAACAGTGGGGAGACAGTCTCGGAATGGAAATCCGATAGTTCCGTTAGCTCCGTTAGGTGAATTTGGGGCTGGGAGCGTGTTCGGAATGTGTTTTGGAGGTCCGTAGCTAATTTAGGCTTGAAATGCCGAAGTTTGAATTTTTGAAGTTTTCGGTCCGATAGTGAGATTTTGATCCGAGGGTCGGAATGGAATTTCGGAAGTTTCAGTAGCTCCGTCATGTCATTTGGGATGTGTGTGCAAAATTTCAGGTCATTCGGACGAGATTTGATACAGTTTTTGATCGAAAACATAATTTAAGAGATTTTTGGAGTTCTTAGGCTTGAATCCTATGTGAAATTGGTGATTTGATGTTTTTATAAGCATTACGAAGTGTTGATCAAGTTTGAGCGATGTCATGGGATGTGTTGGTATAATTGGTTTGAAGTTCCGGGAGTTCTTGGTAGGTTACGGGATGTTTTAGTGCAAAAATCATAACTGTAGCAGGTCTACAGGGGTTGCAGGCCCCAGATCGCGTGAGTTTTGGTGCGGCCCGCAGTAGCTGGAAACCTGAGGGATACCTATAAATACGAGGTTTTGGGTTTTATTTAATATTTTGTCCTAGAGAGCTCGGATTTTGGCTATTTTTCGAAGGTTTTTCAAGAAATTCATCGGGGTGAGTGATTTTAACTCAGATTTGGCTAGAATACATGGATCTAACACTAAATTCATCATTTAATTCATGATTTGAGAGGGAATTTGGGAAGAAAATTGTGAAACCTTTCAAAAATGTAAAATGATGATTTAAAGGACCAAATAGTGTCGGAATTGTATAATATTCGTATGGTTAGACTCGTGAGAGTGCGAGGTTTCTGGGAATATAAATTTTTACCGATTCCGAGACGTGGGCCCGAGAGGCATTTTGGTCATTTTCCATAATTTCCCGTATTAGCTTTGAATTAAAACATAGGATCATTTGTTTGAGATGATATTTACGATATGCAATTGAATTGATTAGATTTGGGCCATTTGGAGTCGGATACTCGTGGCAAAAGCATGGTTTCTAGTTGATTTTGAGCCAGTTCGAGGTAAGTGGCTTGTCTAACCTTGTGTGGGGGACCTTTCCCCTTAGGATGTGCTATATTTGATAATTGAAATGCCTTGTACGTGAGGCGATGAGCGCGTACTTGAGCTAATTGTTGAAAATCCGGTTTTTCCTTAAGTATTTCAATTGAGTTCTTTTTCTTGTTTTATTCTACTTGTGAATTTAGCATGTTGCTAGTCTAGAAAGGCATGTTTAGTTGACTTAATTGCCTATTTGCTTAAATTGCCTGAATTGCATTACGTGAAGCATGTTAGGCTAGAAGTAAATGTTTACTTGGTACGAAATTAGCGTTTAATTTAATATTCTTGTGTTGCTGCTCTGTGTTTTAAATTGGGACTACGGGTTAGATTCCCGGGAGATTCCCCCTGCACATTTACTTTGGGACTACGGGTTAGATTCCCGGGAGATTCCCCCTGCACATTTACTTTGGGACTACGGGTTAGATTCCCGGGAGATCCCCCGCACATATATTGAGGATACCAAGAGATCCTCGGGATACCAAGAGATCCCTAGTACATGTCGAGGATACTAAGAGATCCTCGGGATACTTAGAGATCCCCAGTTACTTTCCTTATAGTTTGTTTTCATCACTATTTCTGTTTTTGTACTCTTATTATCCTGCATAGATTCTTACTGTAGGTTCTCAATTTCACTGCTTATCTTATCCTGCCATCTTTATATTTTATTTAACCTCAGTAGGGCCCTAACCTTCCTCGTCACTACCCAACCGAGGTTAGGCTTGGCACTTACTGAGTACCGTTGTGGTGTACTCACGCCTCTTCTGCGCATGTTTTTCATGTGCAAATCCAGGTACCTCTACTCAGGCACACTATCAGTGAGGCAGGAAGACTACAGAGACTTCGAGGTAGATCTGCTGCGTCCACAGGCTGATGAGTCTCCCTCTTTATTCTATCCTTAGTACTTAGTTCTCTTTCCTTCCGTTTGTTAGATATTCTGGAGTTTGGAGCCTCACTATACATTTCTGTAGCCTGTGTTTTCCCGTGAGTTTCTGGGTTTTGGGATTGTTTTAGTCTTGAGATATTGAGTCGTATATGCCGAGCGGCATTCAGTACAATTTCCTTTTTAGATAATTAAATATGGTATTCTATTTTTTCGCAATTATTATGTTTCCGCAAGTATTAGGCTTACCTGGTCATGGAGACTAGGTGCCGTCATGACATGTTCACGGTTGGTGAACTAGGGTCGTGACAGGAAGTGGCATTAGGGACTATGTATTATTGAATTAAAATTGAGCTAAAAATTAAAATTCATATACTATAGATACAAATCCAATTCTTCTTGTAAAATAGTATAAAGCACCTATAAAAATGTAAAATCACTCCTAATTAATTAAAATAAACTATTAAAGATAAACCTAAAATGAAATTGTATTTGGTATTTTTTCAATATTATGTAAAAATAAAAACTGTAACGACCCGGCTGATCGTTTCCTGTGCTACCGTTCTGTTTCCCCCATTTCTGCTTCTTTATGCTTTGTTTATCCGTATTATGTGGTATCGGGTTAGTCGGTTCGAATCCGGAATGGTTTTGGTAGGGTTTGAGACACTTAGTCTCTTTTGAGTAGGCTTGAGTTGAAAAAAGTCAACCAAATGTTGACTTATGTGAAAAAGGGCTCGGATGTGATTTCCGATGGTTAGGATAGCTTCAGGAGGTGATGTGGGACTTAGGAGCATGATCGGAATGTGTTTTGGAGGTTCGGAGTAGATTTAGGCTTGAATTGGCGAAATTGGAATTTTGGTGTTTTCCGGTTGATAGGTAAGATTTTGATATAGGGGCCGGAATGGAATTCCAGAAGTTGGAGTAGGTCTAATGTGTCATTTGTGACGTGTGTGCAAAATTTCAGGTCATTCGGACGAGGTTTGATAGACTTTTTGATCGAAAGCGGAATTTAGAAATTTTTGGAATTCTTAGGCTTGAATCCGATGTAATTTGGTGTTTGGATGTCATTTTGAGCGTTCCGAAGGTTGGAACAAGTTTGAATGAGGTTATGGGATATGTTGGCATGTTTGGTTGAGGTCCCAGGGCCTCGGGTGAGTTTCGGGTGGTTGAACGGATCATTCCATGTTGGAGGAGATTGCAGAAAATTTGTTGTTAGTGTTGCAAACAGTTGTGCTTCGCATTCGCGAGTGGACCCTCGCCTTCGTGAAGGGCTGGGATGTGAGGCAGGGGTGTTGGCCTTCGCGTTCGCGATGAGGGTTCCGCATTTGCAAAGGGCTAGGTCTTTGTTCAACACGTTCGCGATGGTGATGTCGCGTTCGCGAAGGTTTGAGTTGCTGAGGCATCGCGTTCGCGAGGGGTCGTCGCGTTCGCGTAAGAGGATTTTTGGTCAACGGTATTTTTGTGCTTCGTGAATGCAAGGCTTTGACCGCTTTCGCGAAGAAGGATTTCAAATTACTGGGCAGAATGTTTAAAAGGCCATTTTCGCGACTTTTGGCCTAAGTTCACCATTTTTGACTCGGTTTTGGAGCTTTTTGAGAGAGATTGAAGAGGGAGGTAAGAATTATGGACTAAATACTCGATCCTATTATGATTTCTACCTAATTAAACATGAAATTTGGGGGATTTGAAGCCTAAATTGGGGAGTTAGGGCTTGGAAACTTGAGACCTTAATCTAGAGATTTGAGAGGCCATCTTGTGGTCGGATTTTGGTATTCTTGGTATGTATGAACTCATGGGAGGATAACGATTCCGTTGATATGATTTTCACCAAATTTCGAGACGTGGTCCCGGGGGTCGGGTTGGACCAATTTCGGGATTTTTGGTATAATTTGATTATTTTCGTATGGGCTTCATTCCTTTAGCATATTCTAATGTTATGATTCTGATTTTGGGTAGATTCGGCGCGAGTTGAGGCCGAGGCGAGAGGCAAAGGCGCCGCGGAGTAGTATTTCATCCGGTTTGAGGTAAGTAACCATTGTAAATCTGGAACTGAGGGTATAAAACCCCGGTATTTCGTATTGTTTTGATAAATGAGGTGACACACATGCTAGGTGACGAGCGTGTGGGCGTGCACCAGTAGGGATTGTGACTTGATCCATCCCGTAGCGACTATTAAGGCGCGTATTTGATTTTAAATCTTATGATATCACGTATTTTAGAGATTGATACTATATTATGGGTTTTATCCCATGTTTGGGGTATTGTGCCGACCTGTTGAGACCTTTAGGGGTATTTTTACTATTTTCCTCGCTCTATTTGTTTGAAAGCATATCCCCAGTCATGTTTACCTGTTTATTGTTTAGACCTGCTTTTTATCACTCTACTTTTCAAAATGTGAAAACTGTTTAGGATGAATTCCACTATTATGCCCGAGTGGCTGTAAGGTTAATGACTGAGAGAGGTTGAGGACCTAATGGTGAGGAATATATATATACGGGCTGCACACCGCAGCAATGTTATATGTATATATATTATGGATCGGGCTGCACGCCGCAGCGATACTTATATGGATCGGTCTGCACGCCGCAACGATATATATGTTGGATCGGGCTGCGCATTGCAGTGATATGACGTTTGGGCTGTAGGAGCCCCTACGGAGTCTGTACACCCCCAGTGAGCGTAGTCGACTATAAACTATGGATCGGGCTGCACACCGCAGCAATTATTATGATTATTACTATTATGAGATATTATTGAGCCTGAGTGCTGAGTGTGAGTACTGTGTGACGAGAGCTGAGTCACGAGTGACCGAGAGGCTTGCTCGAGAGGCTATATTTATGAGTGATACCTTGCCCGAGAGGCCCTTTTATGATATTTTTGCTTATTTCACTCTTCTTTTATAATGAGCCTCTGTTGAAAAACTGCTAAGCAAATGATTTCAAAGTATTTCAATTCAAACTGAAGCTTACGAAGTAATTGGCTTTTAAACTGTTGAGTTTGACTTGATATTCTATTGTATACTCTTATATATGTTTTTTAACTGCTCGTCACTACACTCAAACCTTATTTACTCTAGTTACTTACTGAGTTGACGTACTCACGTTACTCCCTGCACCTTGTGTGCAGATCCAGATGCCCGAGCGGCAAAGTGAGTTTCCCCAGCATTATCAGAGCTTACCGGAGACTGAAAGGTAGTTGCACGACGTCCGCAGCCCTGCTTTCCTCCTTCTTATCTTAGGTTTCTGCATTTTTAGACTTATTATGTATTAGTCAGTCAGACTGGGTTGTATTTAGAGGCTCTTAACTTGTGACACCGGATTGTTGGGCTGTGTTGCTATAATTTTGTACTGTTTTCCACACATTTAAGTGTTTTATATATTTCTTATGAAAGTTCGAGACTTAACCAGTTTTAAAAAATAGTTTTGTAAAAAGAATGTATGGTGGTTACTTGTTTGGGTTGGCTTGCCTAGTATTGTGATAGGCACCATTACGACCGGGGTATTTGGGATCGTGACAAAAACTCTAGTAAAATAGTATGACTACAGAACATTAATGAAACTATTTTTTTTTTAATTTTTATTTTTTGTAATAAAATAAAGGCAAAATACATAAGTTTCCGCCTGACCTATTGCCCAAATCCCCTTTACACACTTTCTATGGACAATAATAATATTACACACGCAACCTTTTTAAACTGTATCTAGTACACACCTCTTTTGACCAGGTCCCGTAAAAAGTTCATTCGTGTATTTCACATGTTTGAATTTTGTTTATAAAATTAAAAATAAAATTATAAAATATAAAATTACAAATATGCCCTCATCTTCTTCAACTCATACCTGCAACACTATTATACCTGCAACACCATTATAGAGCAGGTTTTAAAATGGAGACAACCAAGAACATTCTACCAAAATATTCCTTGCCATCGAATATGGTCATTAAGCTATAAGACAACTTTTTGAAATCATTACTCCCATTTGATTTAAAATTACAGATGCAAAACCAAATCGAGGAGGAAATTCAATCAAAAGTTGACGGAGTTGCATTACTAGTTAGGTTTCTCCAGTGAAGTCAACACGGCCGGCTCAATCTGACCCACCCACTCTTTAGGTTCGCTTTCTTCAAAGAACACCACTGGTTCACCTCGCCGGTCACTCGAAACGCCAACACCAGTGTAATTTCCTCGCTCGATATCCCTTTTCCCTCACATCCAGTTCTTTCTTCCTGTTGTCGAGCTAGAACTCGAACTACCTATTCTCTTGTGTGTCTACCAGAATTTATCCGACGACGTTGAGTCCAATGTATCATTTTGGCTTCCGTTCTTCCATAAAGTCGTCGGCGGCAGAGTAGAACATGGAGTACCTTGCTTATATGCTCCTGATGCTTTCAATTCCACGTCCTTTATCTACACCACAAATTAGGGAAGTGAGTTCAGAGGATGAAGATGGAGAAGAAGGGGTTGTGACCCAATTAAATAAAATTTGAACACGTGGCACTTTAATAAATGATATAATAGAAAAAAATCAAATTTCGCGCTTCTTTTGTGTGTAAACACGCGAGTCAGAAATGGTATGTACTAGATACACTTTAGAAAAGTTGTGTGTGTAATATTATTATTATCCATAGAAAGTGTGTAAAGGGGATTTGGGTCATTGGTCAGGTGGGTACTTATGTATTTTGCCTAAAATAAAGCAAAAGAGTCAAAACTAGTTAAAATAACTATATTAGGCCTAAACTAAACATTTAAATGCTAAAATGTGTAAAACTTTAGGGAGGGTCAAAAATTACATGTCTACAGCTGCCCCTCTTTGACTGGAAACACGAAGTATTTTCAGACAAAAAACGATGAGACAGATTTTTTGACCCGAGCCTTATTTAGAGAGACCAAAAGCTAAAAGAAAAGAGAATGTGACTAAGCCCTGGTATTTGAGCTGCCTACATATCCTTGTCTATAAACGAATCAGGCCACGTGTAGTTTAGAAGTAGGAACAGTGATGGAGTATACCGAGGTGGAGAATGAATTGAGGTGCCATTCCGTCGAGGTTCTGGTCCGCAGTCATGTTATTACATCAAAATAAAAAAATAAAAAAAAGACTAACTAAGCCTGTCAACTATGAGTTACAAGATTCATATCTATAAGTCTTTTGAAGTTTGATCTTGATTCTTGAATGGTTCTTCATGCAGACTTTAGATTTGAACCTTGACGCTTGCTAGCTGCAGGTGCTAGTTCATTCTTCTTCAACTTTTTCGGATTAAGACCGCACCTGTAGTGCTCGTAACTTCAGCCATGTCTTGAGCAGTTCACATCTTTTTCTACTTCTGCATTCAGATTCACTTTTTTTTTCTTTTCTCTTTTTTTATGGATTGAGACTACTTCTGTTGGTCATCTCGGACTATTGACTCGCATTCTTGCCGCGAGCTTCTGCTACTTCGAACTTGAATTGAACTCTGAAATGACTTCCCTTGTTCTTCATGTGGATGCCTGCTACTGACTTGAAACTTGAAATAATTCCGAAAAAAAATTCCTAATTCTCCAGGTGGGTGCCTGCAATCAAAACAACAAAACAGACAAAATTTTCTGCCCCTGTTTGAACTCGGAAGATTTGTGAGTTGTTAGCAAAACTGTAAACCACTTATGCTATTGATGCAATAATGAGAGTAAATTAAAGACTCGACTAGGATGTGCATCTCCTGTGAGTAAAAACAAAGAAACTTTAACTAGCAAATACGTCTGCTAAAAATAAAACCTGAATGACCTAAGCTAGGAAGTGCGTCTCCTAGGGGTGAAATCTCAATTTAGGAAGTGCGTCTCCTAAAAGAATAACCTGAAAGACCTTGATTGGGAAGTGCGTCTTCTAGGGGTGAACTCTCAATTTAGGAAGTGTGTCTCCTAAAAAAATAGCTTGAAAGACCTTGATTAGGAAGTGCGTCTCCTACGGGTGAAACTTGAATGAACCAAACTAGGAAGTGCATCTCCTAAAAGTATATCCTAAAAAGAACCAGACTAGGAAGTGCGTCTCCTAAAATGATATCCTAAAAACACCAGACTAGGAAGTGCGTCTCTTAGGGGTGAAACTTCAATAACTCAAACTAGGAAATGAAATGAATCAAACTAGGAAGTGCGCCTCCTAGGGTAAAATATCAATTTAGGAAGTGTGTCTCCTAAAAGTGTATCCTGAAAGACCCGGACTAGGAAGTGCGTCTCTAGGGGTAAAACTTCAATGACTCAAACTAGGAAGTGTGTCTCCTAGGAATGAACTTAAATGACTCAAACTAGGAAGTGCGTCTCCTAGGGGTGAAATCTGAATTTAGGAAGTGCGTCTCCTAAAGGTATATCCTAAAAAACCCGGACTAGGAAGTGCATCTCCTAGGGGTGAAAATTGAATGAATCAAACTAGGAAGTGCATCTCATAGGGCTGAACTTAAGTGACCTAAACTAGGAAGTGCGTCTCCTAAGGGTGAAATCTCAATTTAGAAAGTGCATCTCCTAAAGGTATATCCTTAAAAACTCGGACTAGGAAATGCGTCTCCTAGGGGTGAAACTTGAATGAACCAAACTTGGAAGAGTGTCTCCTAGGGTTGAACTTAAGTGACCTAAACTAGGAAGTGCGTCTCCTAGGGGTGAAATCTCAATTTAGGAAGTGTGTCTCCTAAAGGTATATCTTGAAAAACCCAGACTAGGAAGTGCGTATCGTAGGGGTGAAACTTGAATGAACCAAACTAGGAAGTGCATCTCATAAGGCTGAACTTAAATGTCCTAAACTAGGAAGTGCGTCTCCTAGGGGTGAAATCTCAATTTTGTAAGTGCGTCTCCTAAAGGTATATCATAAAAAACCCAGACTAGGAAGTGCGTCTCCTAGGGGTGAAACTTGAATGAATCAACTAGGAAGTGCGTCTCCTAGGGCTGAACTTAAATAACCCAAACTAAGAAGTGTGTCTTCTAGGGGTGAAATCTCAATTTAGGAAGTGTGTCTCCTAAACAAAATATAACCTGAAAAACCCAGACTAGGAAGTGTGTCTCCTAGGGGTGAAACTTCGATGACTCAAACTAGGAAGTACGTCTCCTAGGAATGAATTTAAATGACCCATACTAGGAAGTGCATCTCCTAAGGGTGAAATCTCAATTTAGGAAGTGCATCTCCCAAAACAAAATATAACTTGAAAGATCCAGACTAGGAAGTGCATCTCCTAGGGGTGAAACCTTTAAACTAAAATTAGGAAGTGTGTCTCCTAGATTTGATATTGAACTTGAGGATAACTATAAACGAAGCTTGACTTAACTAAAAATTGACCCTATTCTCCATGTGAGACCCCTGAACTTAAGAAAAACTAAGACCAACATCTTAAGGAAACTAAAATATGACCCTATTCTCCCGGCTGGACCCCTGATCTAAAGGAATGCTAAAGATCAACAACTTAAGAAAAATTAAAAACTCACTATATTCTCCAGGTGGGATCCCTGATCTTAAGGAAACTAAAGACTATCAACTTAAGAAAATTAAAACTGGCCCTATTTTCCAGGCGGGACCCCTGAACATAAGAAAACTAAATATTTTTCACAACTAGGGGGATGTCTAGGAGGCATGGTTTTTCTCAACTAGAGCAAATTCTCGGGAGATGATGACCTTCTCAACTAGGGGGGTGCCTAGGAGGTAAAAAAAACATTCTCAAACAGCCTTTGTGCTGACAAAATTGGGCATGACACTTGAAAGGTTCAAGCTTCCAAGCTTTAATTTGGACACAGTCTTCGTCCCTATTTCAAACAAAGAAAACTTATGAGTTTAAACATGGTGGTTGATTTGTGGCCTTGACTTTGAGGGTGATTTCTCCTTCACTTCCCATGATAACTTTGATTTCAACTTGAAAGACCTTGCTTGTTTATTGACTAACCACTTTCTCTGTCGCCCTTGTCACAGAAAATACCTCTGATCCATTCAAACCCAATACCCTCTATCTGTTGTATTGTGCTCATGAATTGACATATGCCGAACTTTTGCATTTCACATGAATCCCAAAGCACTTTGAATGTTACTAACTCAGCGCGCATACTGTTCTTTCCTGACTTATGACACTTTGATGTGCTAGCCAGATTCCGTTTTGTGCAAGTGGAAAGCTGGTAGCAAATTTTGAAGTCATTTCTCACTTGTTCTAACCAAACAGATTCAAGGAGAGGAAGTAAACAAAACAAAAGGAACAGAGTAAGAGACAATGGAAAGAGATGATACCTAACGAGAAAATTACAAAGTAGAAACTTATCAGATGGGGATACCCACTCTAATGACCATGACATGCACCTTTGGATTAAGTGGCCTAATCTGTCAAACAAGTCTAATGTTCAACTCTTGTTATACCTCTTCACCATGAAACTGGGCTACAATGCTCCGATTATCCTATCTAACTCTCTATCCTTATCCGACTTGTAGTGCCCGAAGGGTTTTCACCATCAAGCCTCTCTCATTTTGTTCTTTCTCTCAACTTACCATCGCCTTATGGTGCCTGTGAAGGTTTTCACCGATAAGACTCTCATTTTGTTCTTTTCTTTTTATTTCATCTGATTATGTAGATGACAAGGCATTGACCATAGTAAAAACATCATATGCTCCTGGCATGTCTAGCTCGACACTCTCAAAGATTATCTGGGAGGTCTTTTTTGGACTATAATGTGGATTTTGGATAGGGTTAGAAAGAAAGGATATCATAAAGGCTCAAAATAACAAAGACAACAGGGTTTATTTACAACTTTTGGAATTCATTATAAAAATTTTGCCCTAATTTCCAAAACAAGAGAATTTGATTCTTTTTTTTATGGAGTTATTAAGAAAGACTTCTCCACTCTCGACTTCGTGGGATTATGAAATATTTTATTTGGTGTGACCGAACCTTAAGGCTGCCTACATATCTTGTGGTGACAAGAATCAGGTCGAACGTAGTTCAAAAAGATACTTTTGTTACTATTTTTCTTTCTCTTTTTTCTTCTCTTTTTTTTCTTTTTCCTTCTTTTTTTCTTTATCTCCATTTTTTCCTTTTTTTGAATTTTTCTTTTGGAATGAACTTTCTAAAACAAACCTATGGGTACATGAATTTTTTTCTTCTCTTATTTTTCCTTTTTTTATGTAATGACTCTAACTCGATTCCAAAAGAGGGGAGGTCAAGAAAATTAGCATAGGCTTAAAAGGGATACCGAATTATATAAAGTGTTTGGGTAGCTGAAAGAGGGCCTCCCAATCCCTGAAAATGCCAAATACAACATTTCTGCAGCTCCGGCATTGATATCACTGATATGCTTTCCACTTTTTTAGTGCCTTGTCAAGTACAGAACTTTCATTGGGTGATTTCTTCTTCACGATGGATAGCCTCCGTCTGTTTGGAGCAAACTCCCTTGGCTTTATCTTGTAAATTGAGGTGCACTTGAACTCAAAACTGCTCACTTCAAATTGTCTAGGATGCACTCTCCTTTAACGAATTCTTGTCATCCTATTAACTTCCCAAATTATATGCCCCAGTTTCACATAGTTCGGGCTTTAAATGATCTCAACATGTCCAAATCTGTACTTATTTCCCTCAAACGTCCCTATCATCTTCAAAATTATTTCATTGCTTCATAATTAAACTAACTTTTAAGACCAGGCCTAGAATTATGCATGCATGTCATTTCACTAGAGCCAGCATGAAAAGGACTATAAAAAGAAAAGGTAACTAAACAAAAACTGACTAGAATAATAGAAAATAGGAAATTGCATTAGACAGATGGTGAAAGGGTTTGAACAACAAAACAAGTTAAATTGGGGTTACAACCCTGGAACAAAACGATAACACCAAATGAGTTACTACGACTAAAGGAACTATGCAAAATGAAAGGATAGAAGGGTTTGAGTTACAAGACAATATCCGGATTACAACCCTGAAATAATCCGGACAACAGAAATGATAACAAAATAAACCACCAAGGCTTCTCCCCGGCTAGCTAAGAAAGGAGCATATTTCCAATTACTAAGATCGGCATCGTAGCCACTGAGTTCTACATCAATATTATCAAGACCATTACCAACTTCAATGTCATTAACTTTAGTCAGCAAGTTCCCAAGAGGATTCACATACTCTCTGTCACTGTCCTTGATCACAATTATCCCTTCTTGAATCATTCTTTCTATTTCCTTTTTCAAAGCACGACAATCTTCAATGCTATACCCTTGGACATTAGAGTGGTACATGCACCGTACAGTAGGATCAAAACCTTTTGCATATGGGTCTGGAGTATAGCCGAGGAGCGGCTCAATCAAGCCACAATGTTTTAACCTTTCAAATAGGCTTGTGTAGGATTCTCCGATCTACGTGAAACTATTTATTTGCCTTTGTTCCCCTCCATGCCCCAATTTTCTAGGGTTGTTGGATGCTCAAAAATGTTTTGAAGGCAAAAGTGCATTATGCGGTGCTGGCGCTCGCCATAAGGATTAACCCAATGGTTGGACAGATGACCAGACGTTGTCGGAGTATAATACTGGGGTGGATTATGTGGAGCTCGGGGATAGGTTTGGGGTTGGAGTTGAGGTTAAGTATATTGGTGAGGCGGACCTGTTGGGCCATGTCCTGATCCCGAGACAACCATGGCAACATCATCATGTTCCTTCTGACCCAGCAAGCTTCCTATGTCGTTCTGAATTACTTGTGTTGTGGATTTTAAAGCAGAATAGCTCATGATCTTGCTCGACTTTAGCCCATCTTCTACCATTTCTCCCATTTTTACCACATCATTAAAAGGCTTACCCACAGTCGAGATCAAATGCCCCAAGTAAGTTGGCTCTTGAGCTTGAAGAAAGTACTCGACCATCTCGTTTTCTTCCATCGGGGGATTGACTCGGGTAGCTTGCTCTCTCCATCTGAGTCTGTATTCCCTAAAGCTTTCATTAGGCTTCTTTTCTATATTGGTGAGGGACATGCAATCTAGGATGATTTTTATATTGTACTGAAAGTGCAGGGAAAAGGCTTGAGCCATATCGTTCCATGTGTACCACCTGCTAGCATCTTGGCGGGTATACCACTCCAGAGCTGCCCCACTCAGACTCTGACTAAAATACGCCATCAATTATTTGTCTTTCCCACTAGCACCTCTCATCTTACTACAGTAGCCTCTCAAATGGGCCACAGGATCTCCACGTCCATCATAAAAGTCAAACTTTGGCATCTTAAACCCAACAGGCAGTTGGATGTCAGGAAACAAGCACAAGTATTTGTAAGACACGCTCATCTGGCTCCCTATTCCTTGCATGTTTCTTAAAGACTACTCTAAAATTTTCACCTTCATGGATATCTCATCTTGCTCCACTATCTTAGCAGGTTTTTCAGTTTCACCGGCAATCTCAAAATGAGGAGCGTGGGAGTATGGATCCAAGACCTAGAAAGTTGGTTCTGGAGCATAGTGTTGGGCATCAGGGACTTTGAACACAGTCTCGCTAAAGGATCGAGGAAAAGTAGCTGGTGGAGGAGCTACAAAAACATGAGTGGTCAAAGGAGCAGGATATGAGGTGGTTTTGGCGGGTGGAGTGTAAAAAGGTTGTGGGAAGATATCAGCAGCAGTAGGAAGCTGGATTTGTGACAGTGGTGGAATGGTGACGAGGTTTTCAGTGTAGTTAGCGGGAACTAATGGTGGAGGACGCCCACTAGTCCAGGCTCGGTATATTTCGGCCATCTGTCCTTTCAACCTCAGGATCTCTTCTTTCAACTCAGATTATGATTCAACAATTCCCTTAGATGGACCAACAACACTTGTGTCCAAGTCTTTGCTAACCATGGCTACCTTGCTCTATGACCTTGTATTGTATGGAAGAGTTACCAGTTTAAGAACCACAAATCAACCATCCTTATGCTATAATGAAGATAACAAAGAGGAACAAAATGAAGTCATCATGTTAGCGTTAGGGCATTTAACAGCTAAAAATATCACATTGTGTGCAATGCACCTAGCAACAATTAACTGTTCAAGAATGACTTCGAGGGTCACAAGGTCACTTGGCATCATCCCAATTTGTTCATTTCAATCTTCTCTTTTCTTTTCTAGCACTTCTTGGCTTGCTCATTTTCCTTTCTCTTTTTTTCTTTCTAATTGTCACTTATTTCTTTCCTCTCATTTCACACATCCCATAGTTTCACCACTTTTTTTTTCTTTTTTCCCTTTTAATTTTTTTTAAAAAAATGATTCGACCGAACCCTATGTAGGTTGCCTACGTATTATGTTCCACATGAATCAGACCAAGTGTAGTTCTGGAAAATCAAGAATAGACTAAATAAACTAACGTTTTCTTTTTCTTTTCTTTTTTTGTTTTTTAACCTTAATGACTACTCTGACAAGAAAAAAAGAAGAAAATCTCTCTTTTTTTAGACTTAATGTTCTATAATCTATTCTAAACTCTATCTTAAACAACCATATATTTTTCCTTTTCTTTTTTTGAAATAGATACTCTATGAGAAATTATTAAGGAAAAAAACCGTACAAGAAAAAAATATTTTTTTAATTCTTTTTTTAGGAAGAAAATCTAAAGAATAAACCAAAGAAAAATAGTTTGAATTTTCATTTGATATCTTGAAGAAAGATTTTGAAACGAGAAATAAAAAAGATAAAAAAAATATTTTTGGATTTTAGTTTTTGATTACCTAAGGGAGAAACTCAAAAGATAAAGTATGTTTTTTTTTCTTCTATGTATAATGTCCTAAAGTTCTAGTGAAAATAAAAGAATATATTTTTTGTTTTTTTATATATTTCCCAAAGAAGAACCTCAAAAGAAATTTTTTTTTTGAATTTTTGAAATTAATTTCTTAAAGAAAACTTCTAAAGAGATATTAAAAGAAAATTCTCTTCTTCTTTTTTTTTTGAATTTTTAGTATTAATATACTAAAGGAAATATAAAAGCAATTTTTATTTTGAGTTCTAGATATTAATTTCCTAAGGAAAACCACCTCAAAAGAATTTTTTTAAATTTCTAGAATTAGTATTCTAAAGAAAACTTCTAACGGAAATATAAAAATGCAAAATCTCTTTTTTTGGATTTTGATTTAAAACACATTTTTTCAAATACAAAATAGGAAATACAATAACAAAAGACTCGACAAACTTAACTAGACTATGACAAACTCTAACATCACCTAAAAGACTCGACATTACTGTACAAAACTAGAAGGTAAAAGACGACATAAAAAGAAAAATAGACTCAAAACATAAAAAAATCTCCTTAAGCAACTCCTGAATGAGCGATCCTGACTAGATGGTCCTTGAGTATCTGTCATGCTCAAACTCCGGTAAATAGATCCACACATGTATGAAAAAATTAAGACCAAATAAAGTTAAAAACCTAGACACTATGTGAGACAATAACACTTCCTGTTGGCCACATGCAAGACATGATTGAGGCTATTTTGGCAAAACGGCCTACGTGGCCAAAAGTGGCTAGACATGCAAATTCGACAAGGACGGACCTTTATGTAAAGTGACACCTAACTGTGGATTGAAGACTCTCCAGACACAATTAAACAAACCACTTTGAGAAAATAGCCCTATTTTGCAAAACAGCCGATGTGGCCAAAAGTGGCTAGAGATGCAAGATTTCTGTCACGAACCCAAATTCCACTAAGGGTCGTGATGGTGCCGGACGCCACTGTCAGGAAAGCCAACTATCATTTACTAGCAATTTCTCATTTTAATTATTTGAAATAATTTCCTTTAAACAAATAAAAAATAATAATAATCTCCACTAAATAAATGAGGATATCTTTACAAAATTTAACTACTGAAATAAAATCCCGTGATTATCCTAGAACACGGTGTCACAAGTACATGAGCATTTACTAGTGAATGAAATAAAATACAGTGAGTGTCCGAAATACAAGTGGACAGAAATGAAAATACAATACAATACTTTGAAGGATACTCTGCTGACCGCGGGGCGTCTCGATAATGCAGCTCACCTAAGTTTCTGTACCAACCATGCCACTATGACACTAAACCACTAGCCATACATAAACCTGTGCAACAAAAATGTACAGCAAGTGTAGTATGAGTACGAAAACAACATGTACTCAGCGAGTATCCCGTCTAATCTCGAAGAAGTAGAGACGAGAGGTCGACTTCGACACTTACTAGTGATCCATTAGTAATATATTATTAATGCGAATAATCATGGATTTATTAAGAATGGCAGTAATTTCAAATAAGTCACGAACATGTAAAAGTTTCTCTTTATATTAAAAGTCTCCGGATTCACAATTTATAAATTTTCAATTATCTCAAGTCGGGGAGAGAAAAATATCAATATCAATAAATCTCAAGGCAAGCATGCGCAAATCATGCCGAGGTCGTACGACCCGATCCAACATAAATGTAAAATGTCACTGCCGAGGGTCGAACGATGCGAACCATAGATGCATCTATTACCCCGCTCGCGAATCATCCATGCGACACGGTCAACATAAAATAAACAAACACCCTGCTCGCGAATCATACTTGCGACGCAGGTACACATAGAATCACATATTCAAACAGTTAATCAAGACTTCATCGGGGAACAACTATCCAAGGAAAATCCAATTCTCTTTTTACAATTCAAGAAAATGAAGTCCAATCTTTTTAGAAATTCACTTACTAATCCGATGTGATTTAAGCAATTCAAACATCAATAGGATTACAAATAATTCAAAGTATAGCATGCTTTTGGGTCCTAGACTACCCGGACAATAGCATAATGGTAGCTACGCACGGACTCTCGTCACCTCGTGCGTACGTAGCCCCCACAAATAGGATCACATAACCAATTAACTCACCTATGGGGACAATTCCCTCTTACAAGGTTATAAAGGAGACTCACCTCGCTCCGAAGATACATAACCGGCATTTCCATACCCTTCCGAAGACCCGAATCGATGCTAAATGCTCCCAAGCTAGCCAATAATTATGAAAATCCATTAATATATGCTCAAATACTCATTACAGTCCAATTTATAACAATTCCTAACCCCGATCGAAAAGTTGACAAAAATGCCCTCGGGCCACGTGCCTGAATTCCAAAATTTTTTGAAGGATAAGTTTATCCATAACCTCGCGAACTCAAATATATAATTTACTCTAAATTTCATACCCAAAAGTCAAATTCCAAGAATATCAATTTTCTAGGTTTTCCCTCAAACCTCAAGTTTCTACCAATTTCATGCTCAAATCCGTACATAATCAATATATTTAACTAAAGATAGGTGGGGATAGCTTACCTTATCGTTGATGATGAAAATCCCCTCTTGAAACCCTCCAAGAATTGCCCAAGCCAAGAAAATATGAGAGAAAATGGCCAAATCCTAATTTTTAAAACACACACTGCCTCCAGCCCTTTCCGCACCTGCGTCTCTTGACTGCTTCTGCGGTCTCGCAGGTGTGAACCAAACGCTGCTTCTGCGGTCCAGGGCTCCCAGCCCATTCCGCTTCTGTGTCCTCTCCTCTGTAGATGTGGTCCTGCATCTGCGGTCCCAACCTAGCCGTCCATTCCCGCTTCTGCGGCATGAAGGCCGCTTCTGCGGCTCCGCACCTGCAGCCCTAGCCTCGCAGGTGCGGTTACACCAGCAACCAGCAACTTCAGCCTTCTCCAAAATTCTATTTTCGATCTGTTAACCACCCAGAATCCACCCGAGGCCCCCGGGATCCCACCAATCATACCAACCAGTCCCAAAACACAATACGGACCTGCTCGAGGCCTCAGATCACATCAAACAACATCGAAATCATGAATCACACCCCAATTCAAGCTTAATGAACTTTAGAACTTCAAACTTCTACATTCGATGTCGAAACCTATCAAATAACGTTTGATTGATCTCAAATTTTGCACACAAGTCACATTCGACATTATGGACCTACGCCAACTTTCGGAATTGTATTCCGTTCCCGATATCAAAAAGTTCACTTCCGGTCAAATTCCTCAAAAACCTTCAAATTTCTATCTTTATCCAAATTATTCCAAAATGACCCACGGATCTCTGAATTCACTTCCGATCGCGCTCCCAACAATAGAATCACCATACAGAGCTATTCCCAGACTCGGAATCCCAAACAGACATTGGTAACACTGAAATGTACTTCAACCCAAACTTATGAAATTTTTCCAAAAATGCTAACTTCCACAATAGGTGCTGAAACGTTCTTGGGTCTTCCAAAACCCGATCAGGACATATGCATAAGTCCGAAATCATCATACGAACCTGCTGGAACCTTCGAATCCCGATTTCAAGGTCGTTTACTCAAAAATCCCATCTTAGTCAATTCTTTCAACTTAAAGCTTCCGAAATGAGAATTCTCTTTCCCAATCAACTCCGAACTTCCCGAAATTCAATTCCGACGATGAGTACAGTTGTAATACCTGAAGTGAAGCTGCTCATGGCCTCAAACTGCTGAACGATGCGCTAGAGCTCAAAACGACCGGTCGGGTCGTTACATTCTCTCCCACTTAAACATACGATCGTCCTCGAACTTGCTAAGAACTGCACTGGAGTTGTCCGAAATCACTGTTTAACACCTCGTGCACCTACCCGTGCTACTACAACCCAGTTGAGCACATTGGCTCGATCAATTCTGAAGATATTCCCTTTTATTCAAGCAAATAAGCTTAGAGCCCAATTCCAACATCCGGAATTCTCTGCCTGGCCTGCTTCTAATACATGAACACCGTATCAATCACTACACGAGGTACCAGAACATGACTGCATGCCTTTGTTGAATCCTTACCATGCACCACATCATTCATAGGACCATAATTACATTCTCTGACCATAATAGCCGACATTCCCCGAATCTGATGCTCATAATGCACCTCATGATATACATATGTCTTTTTCCAACTCTCGCAATACTGCCACGACGGAAGAGATGTGTGGAAATTCATAACCAACTGTCGAATCAACAAATCATTGGTTCTATACTCCTAACAGGAACCATCACCTCATTTTGAACCAAATAATGGTCTCTGCTCCTTAATATACTTCATAAAATCAGATTGCAATTATCCTGAATCCAATGATCTTGCCTCACCCAGTACGAACTGCTCAAGCAATAAGCCACCCCGGACATGATCAAAAGTCTCAGACGATGCCACAATGTGACAATAGGCTACCAATTCGAACGCGATACAAAAGGAAAATGAACTCTGAAAAGGAAATCCAATTACCCCGCTCGTGAATCATACATGTGACGCGATCAACATAACTTAACATACACCCCGCTCGCGAATCATACATGCAAAGCGTGCACAAAAAAATAGGAGTTTTCTTCAGAAAAATAGGAAATAAAATGCATAAAAATAGATATAGGGAACTGTACTCGACATCTCACTATTGCGGCGCGCAACCCGATCCAAACAACATACCCATGGCGGCGTGCCACCCAATCTACACATAAAATTCACATAAGGAAATACACACCGAGCTAGATTGCTCACTATAACAAAATATTGAATATCGGTCACAAGCACGCTAAGTGCATAATACCATCCCTAGGGAGACAAATAATGCCATAAGCTACAAAACTCAAGCACAACTGAGGTGCGATATACGATCTGAATCTCGAGAGCCATCCTGCTCATATAACATCATCTCTACGCAGAACCTCAACACATAAGAAATTCACCAAGACGTCTCACAACTCATACGGCGCAATATATCATTACATGAAATAGCTGACGACGAAATAGTACCCCGACTACTCTTCCACAAGGAGCGCATTGCTGAAATGAACACATCTGGCCTGATATAGAGCCCATATTCACATTTAGATCCATCCACAGACCTTAAGCTGATTCTGATCGCACTGAACTAGGCTAATAACCTTTCAAAGGTTCGTAATAACTCCCCTTTTTCTAATAACAAACAAGAACAACCATCATAACCGGAGTAATCCTCCACAGTCCGCAACCCAATAAACTGAGCGCCCTCCAAGCATTAGTTCTCAATTTAACAACATCACCATAATCTTCATACTTGGTTTAACTCTTCAATCAATCAAATGGCTATATGCCATACTAATACAACCTTTCCGGGGGGGCATGCTCCCACAACCTTTCGTAACAAATAATAGGTCTGTACATCCAAACCACCAGCTGCACTAACGCTGAAAAGCGATCAAGAATCCTTAACCAGTATGCAAAGCCTTTTTCACAAAACACCGATCTTAGGTGACGTTGAAGACAATACCAACTTACTTTAAACATCGAAACTCCTTTCCCGCTCATTCGAGCTCGTGACATCCTTGCCAACACCAAACTGCAACCTTGATCCTCACTTCAAATTCCATACCACTCACTGCACCCAACATGCCAATATACGATAGAACACGATTTTCATCATAACTCCGGAACCATTAATAGATTAACACTTCATCATATAAAAGCTTTCCACTTAACTCACTTCAGGAGAACCATAGCAACACACAGGTGAATTCTCATAATCGTAGAATATGCAAATCTCTAAGTAGTGGTCTAAGCCACCATAGCACTTCCGGGATCCGCCTACTCATGACAGGCCATAGCAAAAGAATATTTCTAAATAACATCAATTACGGTGGCCGACAAGCCTCACATGCACTGTCACAATCACTTGTATAACTTGATCACGCTGAAGGAACTAATCACTACCAGCAATATGCCAATTCAACTATGGCTAACCGACCTATCTTCTTTCCAATTTATCCTTGATTGCCTTAGAAATAATAATAACTCCATTCAACACATAACACACTCCATATGCACTCATCCCGAGTGACCTTGAATTACGAGACCATGCTATCTCAAATCCCATGAACCATTTCATACCTCCCAAATGCTACATTGCAAGTCAAAACATCATAGAATATTTTGGGCCTCTTCTCATAAGCTGCTACAAAGCTTGATTCTTAACCGTACCTATAGGCTCGAAATCATTAGCCACCACACTTTACCCCTTTGAATCCACTAGGACCGTTGTTGAGAGCCACCTGCTCTGACTTGGCCCCGAATATAATCAACTCTATGAATCTTCTAACACATGAATACTATCTTGACGAAGCACTCGATCGAATCACTTCCCTTGAAACCCGCATCCATACAAGGCATAAACCCTGAATCCTTCCCTAAGTATGAACATGAGCCAATAAGGCCAACCATAGCACACCTTTAACAATTTCTTTGATCAAACTACTACTTATGTTCCTTTCCCGTAGCTGAAATAACCCATCAATATGCTAATAACCAGAAACCTCGCAAGTAGTTAACCATGCAACCCAATCATAGGCGGTGGGACTCTCCAACTTGACTTGAAGCCACTTATTACACAACTCTGTAATTCACCAGGATTCTTTATCTCTTATTGACATAACCTTGTGCAATCAGCCGCCAAAATTCTCGGAATTTTTCTATAAAACCCTTTTTTTATATTCCGAATCATCAACCACATTCGCACGACCGATCACTTTGCTGTATAACCACCAAAAATTCTTCGCAGAAGCCTCGCTAACCACGTGACCGCTAACCTGCTCACAGGGAATAACCTCATGTGGAAATCACTTCTTGACATCTTCCAACGTTGCTGCACGGGGTACAATCACTACGACATCAATAACCCATCCTAAGTCCGAGCTCACTCTCTAGCTGCACAAGTCCATTCACCCCACGTGGACATCAATTAAATGTGCGGCAATATCCTTCCAATTCAAAGTCATGTTGTATCCTTCTTCATTTCAAGTAGCTCCTTTCCGTTATATCAAATCTTCTGCCACATAATAGTCCATACTTCAAATTAATCCGTAGACCCCAATCACCATTCACTAAAATTCCCAAATCATTCCAAACTCTCCTTTAGGTGCGTAGTCATCCTACCACAATGCCCATATGCAACTCCGCCACTCTCCCACTTTAGTGGAACTCACCCCTTTAATCGACTACTCGACCTTCGCTTCTTATACCTGGCCTTCTAGAAATTTTAACCACCGCCTGACAGTCCCAACATGTCCTTCCTCATCCGTTGTTGCTCGGTTATTGCCTTAAATAAAATCTATTTTTGTAACACTTGAACCCACAAATCGCTACTAACTTTAAACCTTTCCGAATATCATCATTTTTTTTTCTCGAGCCGTCAACATTAGAAACACTAATTCAATCCTGAACCACCGCACCCAGCGATATCTAACAGTCATTTCTCCAATATTGTTTCACAATATCTTACCCCAAAGGAGAATTGCAGAAGACCATAACACCGGCGAACTTAACACATTCAATCGCGGACGACGACACCATATCGCAGATGAAAATCCCATCGCGCTTGAAATCACCAAGTCTTGTTACTCTATCACTCCAAATCTGGACATCTCTAGGCCAATTGCTTTTCCTCTGCCTAAAATGAAATACCGAATTTCAGAATCATGCACTGAGATAACTCCCTTCCAAATATTTCACTGCCCCAACATATAGGCAAGAACTTTACCAACACGCTCATACTGTGCGACAACCGATCATGAGCAATCGTAGAAATCTGTGCATAGACTCAAAACTCTCGGGAATACTGTTACTGAGCTGAAATGACAAGATAACTTTCCGCAAGGCGATGACAATAGCCCAAATCAACTACACCGGGAGAAACATCCCGCTCCACGTCGGTAGTACCATTACAGTTCTTCAATTCTCGATTTATAACAAGTTGTACACGTCGCGTAAGATTGAATAGGAAGGAAATAAAGGCATAAGTCTCAAGGAATTAAACCGCACGATGAGGAATTAAGAAGGGAAATGCTTCTAACAGCCCTGTAGCCTCTCGAAGATAAGTACAGACGTCTCCGTACCAATCCGCGAGACTGTACTAGACTTGTTCATGACTCGTGAGACCTAAGGGAACCTAGTGCTCTGATACCATGTTGTCACAATACAAATTCCACTAAGGGTCGTGATGGCGCCGGACGCAACTGTCAGGCAAGCCAACTACCATTTACTAGTAATTTCTCATTTTAATTATTTTGAAATAATTCCCTTTAAACAAATAAAAATAATAATAATCTCTACTGAATAAATGAAGATGTCTTTATAAAATTTAACTGCTGAAATAAAATCCCGTGATCATCCCAGAACCCGGTGTCACAAGTACATGAGCATTTACTAGTGAATGAAATAAAATACAGTGACTGTTCGGAATACAAGTAGACAGAAATGAAAATACAATACAATACTCTGAAGGAGACTCTGCTGACTGCGGGGCGTCTTGATAATGCAGCTCACTTAAGTCTCCGTACCAACCATGCCACTAAGCCACTAGCCACACATAAACCTGTGCAACAAAAATGCACAGCAAGTATAGTATGAGTACGAAAATAACGTGTACCCAGCGAGTATCCCGTATAATCTCGAAGAAATAGAGACGAGAGGTCTACTTCGACACTTACTAGTGGTCCATTAGTAATATATTATTAATGCGAATAATCATAGATTTATTAAGAACGGCAGTAATTTCAAATAAGTCACGAATAGATAAAAGTTCCTCTTTATATTAAAAGACTCTGGATTCACAATTTATAAATTTTCAATTATCTCAAGCCGGGGAGAGAAAAATATCAATATCAATAAATCTCAAGGCAAACATGCGCAAATCATGCCGAGGTCGTACAGCCCGATCCAACATAAATGTAAAATGTGCACTGCCGAGGGTCGAACGACGCAAACCATAGATGCATCTATTACCCCGCTCGCGAATCATCTATGCGACACGGTCAACATAAAATAAACAAACACCCTGCTCGCGAATAATACTTGCGATGCAGGTACACATAGAATCACATATTCAAACAGTTAATCAAGACTTCATCAGGGAACAACTATCTAAGGAAAATCCAATTCTCTTTTTACAATTCAAGAAAATGAAGCTCGATCTTTTTAGAAATTCACTTACTAATCCGATGCGATTTAAGCAATTCAAACCGTCAATAGGATTACAAATATTTTCAAGTACAACATGTTTTTGCGTCCTAGACTACCCGGACAATAGCATAATAGTAGCTACGCACGGACTCTCGTCACCTCGTGCGTACGTAGCCCCCATAAATAGGAGCACATAACCAATTAACTTACCTATGGGGACAATTCCCTCTTACAAGGTTAGAAAGGAGACTCACCTCACTCCGAAGATCCATAACTAGCATTTCTACGCCCTCCGAAGACATGAATCGATGCTAAATGCTCCCAAGATACCCTATAATTATGCAAATCCATTAATATATGCTCAATTACTCATTACAATCCAATTTATAACAATTCCTAACCCCGATCGACAAGTTGACAAAAATGCCCTCTGGCCACATGCTCGAATTCCAAAAAATTTTGAAGGATAAGTTTACACATAACCTCACGAACTCAAATATATAATTTACTCTAAATTTCATACCCAAAATCATGGTCAAATTCCAAGAATATCAATTTTCTAGGTTTTCCCTCAAACCCCAAGTTTCTACCAATTTCATGCTCAAATTCGTACATAAATCAATGTATTTAACTCAAGATAGGTGGGAATAGCTTACCTTATCGTTGATGATGAAAATCCCCTCTTGAAACCCTCCAAGAATCGCCCAAGCCAAGAAAATATGAGATAAAATGGCAAAATCCCGATTTTTAAAACACTCACTGCCTCCAGCCCTTTCCGCGTTTGCGGTCTCTTGACTGCTTCTGTGGTCTCGCAGGTGTGAACCAAATGCTGCTTCTGCGGTCCAGGGCTCCCAGCCCATTCTTCTTCTGCGTCTTCTCCTCCGCAGATGTGGTCCCGCGAATTTATTCAATCCGGAACTAAACTTCTAGGCGGACAACCACTAGTACCACCAGCTAGGGCCATGAGAGGTCGGGGCCACAGTAGAGGCTGAGGTACAACACGTACAACAACTAGAGCAGAACCTATAGACCCACTAGTTGCTCCAGCTCAGGAGAAGGTTCCAGATGTGGTTAAGCCAGTAGGGCCAGTTCAAGGCACTAGTTGTGCCCATTGTCATTCCAGGCCTTCAGGAGGCTTTGGCTCACATATTGACTGTTTTCACTAGCTTTGCTTAGGCGGTTTCTGTTCAGACCGCGCTAGCCACTTCTCAGGTTGGGGGAGGTACTCAGACTACCGCCGCCCGTACTCCTGAGTAGTGGTACAAGGTAGGGGTGGGCATATATCGCGTAAAACCGATAACCCGAACCGTTAATTCTTTATTGGGTTATCGGTATTGGGTTATTGGGTTAACGGTTCGGTAACGGGTTAATTTTTTTTTTATTGGGTTATCGATTCGGGCTCGGTTTACATTTTTGTTATTGGGTAAAAACCGATAACCCAATAAGAATGATGTAATTTACTAATTTACCCTTAAGTATATACTAGGGTTATTTATTTTCCTAATTCCCTCTTCACTCTTCAGTCTTCAGTCGTTTGTCTCTCAGTTCTCATTCTTGTTTCCGTCGCAGCCCCCAAGAGTCAAGACGCAAGACTCACCACCAGTTCTCCGCCAGACATCAGTAGATACTGCACAGAAGTGGGAGCGTGCTTTTGTTAAGAAACAACAAAAGTTGGCAGTTTACACGTTCTGGCAGTTTGATTTCTTTGTTTTATATATTGCAAATTTTTTTAGTTGTTTTATCTTATCGGGTAAACCGATAACCGAACCGATAACGATATATAACCGATTAACCGATAACCGATAACCAATATCTTATCGGTTTGGTTATCGGGTTATGATATTTGTAAACCGATAACCGATAGGCAAAACCGATAATGTTCAAAACCGAACCAAACCGACCGATGCCCACCCTTAGTACAAGGACTTCAGACATCGGGGGTACCACCAGCCCAATCGGGTGTAGTTTCTCAGGTCCAGGTGGGTCCCATTATGATAATGAGGAGCAAAAGAGACTATAGAGATTTGGGAGGCTCAGGCCTCCATCATTCAGTGGGGTTGAGTCAGATGATGCTCAGGAGTTCTTGGATAGGTGCTAGCGGATTCTTCGTACGGCAAGGATTTTGGAGACTAGTGGGGTCTAAATTACTAATTTTTAGCTATTGGGGGCTGTCTTCAGATGGTGGGACGCCTATAAAAGGAGCAGGCCAGTTGATGCAACACCACTTTCATGGTATGAGTTCTCCGTTCTCTTCTTGGAGAAGTTTGTGCCACAGACCCGCAAGGAGGAGCTGCATAAGTAGTTCGAGCAGCTACGCCAGGAGGGCATATCTGTGACCTAGTATGAGATTAGATTTTCAGGGTTGGCTCGTCACATAGTTTAATTAGTTCCCACTGAGAGGGACATGATTAGGAGGTTCATTGATGGCCTCAACTATCAGTTGCGTTTTGTTTTGACTCGGGAGAATGCATTAGGTTCTAGGTTTGATGAAGTGGTTGATATTGCTCGGCGGCTGAAGTTGGTTCACAGTCAGGGGCATGAGGAGAGGGAGGCCAAGAGGCCTCGTGATTCGGGTGGTTTCAGCGGTGTTCCTTCTGGGGGCAGTCCTACCACAGTAGGGGTCATCCTTATAGGCCCGCTCAGATGGCTCGTTCAGTTCATCGTGGTGCATCAGCTAGCCATGGTTCATACAGTGCTCGTCCGAGTTAGTCATCTCTTAGTGCTCTCGGAGCTCAGAGTTCATCACGTGCTTCATCAATTTAGGGTTCATCTGTGCCAGGTTCTTCTAGCAGTTATTCTGGTACCTAGGCCCGATTCAGTCCCAACCACCACCACTGAGGAGTTGCTTCAAGTGCGATGAGTTTGGGCATATATGGAGACAATGTCCCCATCGCTCAGGAGGTCTAGTTTAGCAAAGGGGTTAGGCTATGACTTCTACACTAGTTACTTCAACACCCGCTCAGCTAGCTCGGGGTGGGGCTTAGGCAGCTAAAGGTCACCCTAAAGGGGGAGGCCGATCAGGCGGTAGCCAGGCTCGATTCTATACTATTCCTGCTAGGTCGGAGGCTATTGCTTTAGATGCAGTGATCACAAGTATTATTTTAGTGTGCCACAGAGATGCTTCCACATTATTTGACCCTGGTTCTACTTATTCCTATGTATTATCCTATTTTACTCATTATTTGGATATGCCTCGCGAGTCCTTAGTCTCATATGTTCATGTATCTATACCGGTACCATTATTGTGGATCGTGTGTATCAGTTATGTGTCGTGACTATTGGGATACTGGAGACTAGAGTTGATCTCTTATTGCTTCGTATGGTTGATTTCAATGTGATTTTGGATATGGATTGGTTGTCTCCATGTTATGCTATTCTGGATTTTCACGCTAAGACCGTGACGTTGGTGATGCCGGGGTTGCCAAGGATCGAGTGGAAAGGTTCTCTAGATTATGTTTCCAGCAGGGTGATTTCATATTTGAAGGCCCAACAGATGGTTGGGAAGGGGTGTCTATCATATTTGGCAGTTGAAGGAATTGAAAGAGCAGCTTCAAGAGCTCCTTGATAAGGAGTTTATTCGGCCTAGTGTGTCGCCTTAGGGTATACCGGTTCTATTTTTGAAGAAGAAGGATTGTACTTTGTGGGTGTGTATCGATTATAGGTAGTTGAACAAAGTTAGAATCAAGAACAAGTATCATTTGCCGCGCATTGACGATATATTTGACCAACTTTAGGGAGCAAGGGTGTTCTCTAAGATTGATTTGAGGTTTGGGTATCATCAGTTGAAGAGTCAAGACATGGATATTCTAAAGACGACATTCAGGACTCGCTATTGTCACTATGAGTTCCTTATGATGTCTTTTGGGTTGACCAACACCCCAACAACATTCAAGCATCTAATGAACAATGTATTTTAGCCATATCTTGATTCGTTTTTCATAGTATTCATTGATGATATCCTGGTGTACTCACATAGCCAGGAGGAGCATACACAATATTTAAGAATTGTACTTTAGAAGCTGAGGGAAGATAAGCTTTATGCTAAGTTCTCCAAGTGTGAGTTTGGCTTAGTTCGGTGGCGTTCTTGGGGCACATGGTGTCTAGTGATGGGATTAAGGTAGATCCAAAGAAGATAGATGCGGTTCAGAGTTGGCCCAAACTGTCTTCAGTTATGGATATATAGAGTTGTCTCAGCTTGGCCGGATATTATCGTCGCTTTGTGGAGGGTTTGTCATCTATTACAATGCCATTGACCAAATTGACCTAGAAAGGTTCTCCATTCAGGTGGTCGGATGAGTGTGGGGAGAGTTTTCAGAAGCTCAAGACTGCCTTGACCACAGCTCCAGTTCTAGTTTTGCCTTCAGCGTCAGGCTCTTATACTATGTATTGTGATGCTTCTCGAATCGATATTGGGTGTCTGTTAATGCATGAGTGTAGAGTGATTGCTTATGCTTCACGTCATTTGAAGCCCCATGAGAAGAACTACCATGTTCATGATTTAGAGTTGGCGGCCATCGTTCATGCCTTGAAGAGTTGGAGCAGCTAAAGGACTATGATATTGCTATTTTATATCATCCCAGGAAGGCCAATGTGGTGGCCGATGCTTTGAGTAGGAAGGCGGTAAGTATGGGTAGCTTTGCTTTTATTCCTGTTAGTGAGAGGCCGTTTGCATCAGATGTTCAGCCTTGGCCAATCAGTTCATGAGATTGGATGTTCGGAGCCCAGTCGGGTTCTATCTTGTGTGGATTCTTGGTCTTCCTTATATGATCACATCCGAGAATGCTGATATGATGATCCCCATTTGCTTGTCCTTAGGGACACGGTTTAGCACGGTGATGTAAGAAGGTTACTATTGGGGATGATTGGGTGTTGATGATGCATGGTCGGATTTGTGTGCTAATGTGGATGGGCTACGTGAGGTGATTCTTGAGAAGGCCCACAGTTCGCGGTATTCCATTCATCCGGGTGCCGCAAAGATGTATCAGGACTTGAGGCGGCATTATTGGTGGAGGAGGATGAAGAAAAACATAGTGGGGTTTGTAGCTTGGTGCAAAGATGGGATCGCATGTGCGCAAGGTTGGTTGTTAAGTGAGTTATGCAAAAGCGAAGTTTTCTCCGCAAAAGCGGGAGTGCTTTTGTGAGCCCAAGCTCAGTAGGTGCAAAAATGCCTGGGCAGTGTTTAAATTCGAGGGTTCCGAGATTTTTAATCATTTTGGACTTTGCAAGCTCGGATTAAGGAGATTTTTGAGAGGGTTTTCGAGTGATTTCTTAAGTTAAGCCACTTCTGATCATATTTATGCAATAATATTGATTACCCATTGAATTTCCCACCTAGTTTATGTATTTTAGAGGTGAAATTTTGGGAGTTTTGGGCTAGGGATTGGAGAGTTAAATTTGGGGATTTGAGTGACGATTTAGTGTCGAAATTTGGCAAATTTGGTATGGTTGGACTCATGGTTGAATGGGTGTTCGGATTTTGTAACTTTTGTTGAGTTCTGAAACGCGGGCCTGGGGTTGACTTTTGAGTTGAGTTTTTGACTTTTGATTAAATAGCATTTTCATATGGAACTGATTCCTATAGATTGAGTTGATTGTATCGAATTGTTTGTGGCTAGATTCGAGGCGTTCGGAGACGGATTCACGAGTCAAGGGCTTGTTGGAGAAGATGTTTGCATGATCTTAGGTAAGTAACACTTCTAAACTTGGTTTCGAGGGTATGAATCCCTAAATTATGTGTTATGAGGTTGATGTTGAGGTAATTGATAGAAACTAAGCGTCCACAAAATATATAAAGAACCAGATTCTCTATAAGTTCCCATTGTAAGCAACAGACTATAAAACCAACCAGTATAGGGAATCAGGTTCTCTAATTGTTCTCACAGTAGCTTGGCAGTAAATGAAGAACATAGAGGATTTTTACGAGAAACAATCCCACTCAAGGGGACAAAAACCACGACCTACACTTGTAGGCTTTCAACTTCACTAACTTGTAATCTTACTATTACAAGCCACTTTGTAATGACTTTATTACAAAGACTTCAACTTAACTAACTTGTGATACTCTTACCACAAGCCATTTTGTCACTCTCTAGTTACAAAGACTTTAACTTAACTAACTTGTGACACTCTTACCACAAGCCACTTCGTCACTCTACTTACAAAGACTTTAACTTATGACTAACTCTAGTCACAACACAAACTTAGAGGGTTTGTGATTTTGGGTTTCCTAAAACACATGTTCTAAGAAAGCAAGATAGGAGTTACAAATGAAGAACAAATAACAAAGACTCAACAAACCTAAGGACTTAAGATATCTTCAATCTTGGATCCGGTCCTTGAGGCTGCAACAGCTTTGTTCTTGAGAGAGGTTATGGCAAGCACTTGAGAGAATATCTTCTTTTGATTTTGCAAGTGTTCAACTGAATGTATTGTGCCTTGCATCAGGTTTATACTACAAAAGACATCACCATGGTGATGTCAATTCACAATGGTGATGTCAATTCTTGGTTAGTACATGCCTCTTCCCAATGGGAAGTGACTGTTGCACTGTCGCATGTACAGTTGCAGGTAGTCACTTTCTGTAGTTGTTTTCCATCTGTATAGTTGACTTATACTTCTTCCAGGGGAACACCAAGGGATCAGGTCCCTAATCTGGTTCTTGTGAATCTAAAGGCACACTGCCCAGATTATCTTGAGTTGATTAATTTGAATGATTGTACCGGGCATGCTTCAAGTCCTTTGTCTAGTTCTCTCGTGAAGTAAGTTGTTTTACCTTCCTTGATTGTATTTATATGTGTGTGACATTACTTATAATGATGTAAGCAAGGTAGGTAAAAAGCCTTCCACAAAAAGTTGACTGTTGCACTGTTCTTATACAGTAGCGTGTGCAGGCAGCAACTTTCCTGCTGGAGAGTTGACTTCATACAGTCTCCTCAGGAACTGGTAGGAACATGTTCCCTCAACTGTTCCTTCCACTCTGAAGAGTTGAGTTATATCCCACGTTGAATCCTAACCTAGAACTTTGTGATCTCAAGGTTTTGTAAATGTATAATAGGTTCCTTATCTGGTTCTGGATGATAAGTTTGTTAGATCATCAAAACATAAAGTAAAGTACTTATGCCCAAGGTACTTGTAACCTATCAATTTCCCCATTTTTGATGATGACAAACTTAGAATTGATATTCCCCCTAAGAACCAGATCTCCACATTGTTCCCCCTACGAATCAGCCATATTCCCCATGAGAACCAAACCTAAGGAGCCGATCCCCCTTTTTTATGAATGACAAATCCAGAATTATTCCCCCTGAGAATCAAATTTCTTACATGTACTGATCACATCTGGTCTATACCCAATTCGTTGAAAAGGTTTGTCATCATCAAAACATGACATAGTGTAATTTAGAGAAATTTCCCTCTTTTGATGATGATAAACCCAAAATTAATATTCTCCTTGAGAACCAGATTCCTCACATGTTTCCCTGGGATCAGACCTATGTTGACACCTCTATAACTTCCCCCTTTTGGCATCATCAAAAAGAATAACAGAAGAAGCGCAGCCAAAAAGAAGTTCAGCAACATTAACTCATGTCACTTGGGCAACACAACATAGACATAACAAGAACAACAAGTGAATGTTATTACACAAAATAGAGTGATTGCCCATAGTAGAGTAATTATAATAAAAGCACAGTAGTTTCAACAATATATGATATGACAATTTAAACAACTAAAGTACCAATATTATCAAATAGAGGAATCAAAAGAAGATAAGAATTCAAGGGAATTTGGAAGGAGTGAAAGACATGGATCACTGGCAAGAGCAAAAGTAAGGGGTTAAGGCTTTGATGAGCTTGTCCATTCGTTCATTTACTCTCCTTTGATCAATGATCATCTGCTCTCTCAGTTATTTCATCTGTTTCCTCAATCTTTCATTCTCACCCTTTAACTTAGCATTCTATTCTGCCGAGGGTCTACGAGGACCTGGTGCTCAACCAATCTGAGTAGGCAGAACCATCAATCAGATCACCAAGAATCTCCCAAAGCTTCTTCTCATCAAGAACAAACTCAGTTCCATACACATATAGCATCAGAGTGTCACATAAAACATAGAAGTTTTTACTTCTTCTTCATAAACGTTGGGACTTCGAGGAACAAAGAGGTGATTCTATTTTTCGAACTCAACAATGTCAAGAAGTTCCTCTATTTTTCAGCAATATCAGAGTCAACACTCTACCTAACAGCACGTTTTGAGACTTCAGAGTCTTCTACCTCTCCAAGCCTGATAACTCAACCTTTTGCTTCTGTAAGGAACCAGGTTCCTTACTTACACTACCCTTTCTATCCCTGAGCAGCCATGTCTCCTTTCTTTTTTTTTTGTTTAATCTGTTTACCCTTATCATCTGCTGCATCTTTCTCAGTCAACTTTCTTTTCTCCAATTTTTTTTACTTCATTCTCTCTTTCACAATTACATCAGTAGGTCACACCGCTTCATCATCAATCAGCCTACTTTTCATCAATCCTTTTTACTGGATCGGAAGTTCGTTTAAACACAGAACTCAAAGAGAAAAAGATCATCATTAAAATTGACTTCATGAGAAGGACTTGAGGGATCAGGTTCCTCATTTAGTCCTCACATTTACCAATTTCTACATCCTTCAAGACTTCCATAAATCCAGCAACAACATCAGCCTCACGCTCTAGAATATTAGATCTACCTTGTTCCCTTTCAGTTAAACTTCCATTAAAATCTACCAAAGACTTCTTGGGGTTTTGATTCTGATGGAGTTAGGATTTTGGAAAGTGAGAGAGTTGGGTTCACTTCTGGAATATTTAGAAAGAATGATTCTTTTGAGACAAGGTTGAATTTGGTTTTGAAGAAAAGAATCGGTTTTAGTTGGGTGTAAGATAAAGAAGTGCCTTTTTGGGGCAACGGGTCAGTTCAGAAAAGGTTTAACATTTTGGAATTTAAAAGTTAGGAGGAGAGACAGGAGAAAGGCGGAAACAAATTAATGACATGACACTTCAGCAGCTTAAGAAGGCATATAATTATTGAAGAGACTACTAACCTGAGTCATAGGAACCAGGTTCCTTGACGATTTTTGAAAATTTTGAGCAAAGACTCCTAGAAGTGCAATGTCACTCTTACTTGTTTTTGTCCTGAAACTGCCATATGTGTATACCTGTAACAGTATAGATTTGAGTTGGATGTCACCAAAACACACTTTTTAGTATTGTACCTTTCCTTCTTAACATAGCCAATCATCAAGGGACCAGGTCCTTAGTTGAGCTTGATCAACCCCAACTCCAGACGATTTTTTTCAAAATGTTACCTGCTCAGCGCCTTGGTGAAGATGTCTGCTACCTGGTCCTCCGTCTTCTAGAACTTATCCCTCAAAAAATGATGTCGTACATTAATGCGCTTTGTCCTCTTGTGTTGTATCGGGTTCAAGCTGTAAATACACCAAAGTCTTCAAGATGTTACTTGATCTATACTATTTGAGCCCAACAAGAAGCAACAACCACGTATTCAGCTTCAGTAGTAGGAAGAGCCACACAGTTTGTTTCTTTGTACCCCATGAGATCAAGCATGACCCCAGAAAGTGTGCCGTTCCAGATATGCTATTTCTATCCACTAGATATTCAACGTAATCGGTATTAGCATATCCAACCAATTCAATGTTATCTCCCAAGGGATAGTAGAGAACAAGTCCTACATCCTTCTAAGATATCTTAGGATTCTCTTGGCAACTTTCAGATGAAATTCCTTTGGATTGGATTGAAACCCGGCACACAAACCCACACTAAAAATAATATCTGGTCTGCTACAGAAGTGACCCTATGATTTATAAGGGAGCCAGGTTCATCCATTCTAGACAAGTAGTTGTGGCGATGGGAGTGTCAATGATTTTTGATGTCACCATGTCAAATCTCTTCAACAACTTCTTGATGTACTTCTGTTGTCTTATCATTTTTCCCTTGGGAGTTTGCTTCACTTGTAAATCTAAGAAGAAATTTAGTTCCCCCATCATACTCATTTCTAACTCACTTCCCATGAGTTTTGCAAATTCTTCTCATTGAGAGTCAATTGTTGCTCCAAAGATGATGCCATCAACATAATCTGCACAATGAGTAGGTTCCTTCCTTATTTCTTCAGAAAAAGAGTGTTGTCAATTTTCCCTCTTATAAAGCCATTTTCTAGAAGGAATTTTGACAACCTTTCACACCAAGCACGGGGAGCTTGGATCCTATAATAGTTTTGTTAGCAGGTCGTGGAACCAGGTTCCACACACTGTTCCTCTCAAGTTGACGGAGCTTTTCTTGCATAGCTGTAATCCAGTCAGCATCTTTCAATGCTTCCTTGATATTCTTAGGCTCTATTTGAGAGACAAAGGCTAAGAAGGCAAGTGAGTTTCTTGTCTTTGATCTGGTTTGAATTTCTCAGCAGTTGGAGTTCCATGTACAATATCCACAACTCTGTTTTCTACTTCAGATATTGTGATTGAGGTACCAAGTTCCTCTATGTCGGCTGGAGTCTCATCTTCAGTTCTGAGGAACAAGGTCCATGTAAATCTGGAGTAATCATCCATAATGACGAAAATATGTACCTCTTTCCTTCTCTACTTGGCATCCTCATAGGTCCACATAGATCCATATGGAGGAGATCAAGTGGCCTTGAGATGGTAACTTCTTTTTTGGATATGAAAAAGGATCTGACTTGCTTTCCTTTTACACATGCATCACACACCCTGTGATCCTTGAAGCTTGACTTGAGCAGACCACGAACCAAGTCCTTCTTGACTAATTTGTTCAGCAGTGTGAAACTTGCATGACCCAACCTTCTATGCCATAGCTTAACATTATCATTAACAGCACTCAGACAACTAAGATCCCTTTGTCACAGATTTGGGAAATACCCAGCAAGCTATACTTCAACCCCTTCACGAAGTACGCATTTTTAATAGAGTGGGGAAGAGACTTCCCGATCCTTCCAACTCCCAAAATGTATCCTTTCTTGCCATTTTCAATGGATACACTCCCTCCTTGTAGGGCCTTGAGTGAGAGGACATCATTTATTCTTCTAATTTTATGCTTAGAGCAGCCAGTATCCATGTACCATTTTTGCTTTTGATTGCTACCTCTCACTTCAGCCTGCACACTAAATCAATGATTAGACTTAGGAACCCAAGCCATCTTGGGTCCCTTATAATGATAGAACGAGTGGATCAAACTTCTTTTTGCCCATGCAAGCAGCACGTATTTTCTTTTCTGGGAACCAGGTTCCTCATCAGTACGCCTCTTTTCAACAAAAACTTTATATTTCTGCAAAGACTGAATTTTGACTTTACAAGAGTCCTTGTAATGACCAGTTTGACCACAGTGAGTGCACAACCTATTATCAGCCACAGTTACATACTTGCTATGGGGATTATAGGAGGTTTTATCCTTTTGGAACCCGATTCTTTGCATGTTTCCACCATTACTCCTGTACATAGACGTTATTACATTAGAGGACCAGGTCCATTTAAGTGACTTATCAAGATTATTTTTAACCCTTTTTAAAACCTCCTGAAGTTGTCTATTCTTTTCAAGCTCAGCAACAAGACTTGTTTTAACTTTCTTAATCTCACTCTCAAGCTCAAGCTTAACCTCACTAGACACTTCTTTACCCTTAGTGTTGTCCATCCATTTTTTTGTTTGTATTTTTAACAAGATATGTTCTCTAGTTACTTCTTCCACTTGTTCTTTCAAGTCTACAATGGAAACTACCATATCATCCCTCTCTTGTTCTATGTCACCAATTTCTTCTATTAAAGCATTTTTCTCATTAATGAGGCTATGATAGGCATCAATCAACACATTTTCCAAGGACATTAATTTTTTCTTACAGTAAGTTTTTAAATTTCTTTGAACATCAAGAAAACTTACCTCATCTTCCTCCTTGTCCTCGTCATCATCAGATTTAGACATGAGTGCAAAGATTGACTCATATTCATTGTCAACAACCATTATAGATGCATCTCCTTGGTCATCCTCACCTTCAGATTCACTAGAGGAATCTCCGCAGTCAGCCAAAGCTTGCTTCACCATGTTGTTAGCAGCATCTCTTCTTTTGAATTTCCTGTCAGGGACCGGGTTCCTCTTAGCTACCTTATCAGTGTTGGTTTTGTAATGATCTTGCTTATGAAGAGGTCAATCTTTAATAAATTATCCAGGCTTTCCATACTTATGATAGCAATCATTTCTTTTGAAATTCCTGCTGGAACTTCCTTTCTTTGGGATCCCACCATTTTTACGAACCGTCTTCTGAAATCTTTGTGGTCTATTGGTTGATTGACTTTCCTTGAAGTTTGGTGGAGCAGCCATGTAGATAATTTCTAGGTGTTAACCTTTTAGAAAGAACTCGCTCTGATACCAATTGATAGAAACTAAGCGTCCACCAGACTGTATAGAGAACCAGATTCTCTATAAGTTCCCACTGTAAGCAACAGACTGTAAAACCAACCAGTATAGGGAATCAGGTTCTCTAATTGTTCCCACAGCAGCTCGACAGTAAATAAAGAACACAAAGGATTTTTACGTGGAAAAATCCCACTCAAGAGGACAAAAACTACGACCTACACTTTTAGGCTTTCAACTTCACTAACTTGTAATCTCACTATTACAAGCCACTTTGTAATGAATCTATTACAAAATCTTCAACTTAACTAACTTGTGATACTCTTACCATAAGCCACTTTGTCACTCTCTAGTTACAAAGACTTTAACTTAACTAACTTGTGATACTCTTACCACAAGCCACTTTGTCACTCTCTAGTTATAAATACTTTAACTTAACTAACTTGTGATACTCTTATCATAAGCCACTTTGTCACTCTCTAGTTACAAAAACTTTAACTTATGACTAACTCTAGTCACAACACAAACTTAGAGGGTCTGTGATTTTAGGTTTCCTAAAACACAGCTTCTAAGAAAGCAAGATAGGAGTTACAAATGAAGAACAAATAACAAAGACTCAACAAACCTAAGGACTTAAGATATCTTCAATCTTGGATCTGGTCCTTGAGGTTCCAGCAGCTTTGTTCTTGAGAGAGGTTATGGCAAGCACTTGAGAGAATATCTTCTTTTGATTTTGCAAGTGTTCAACTGAATGTATTGTGCCTTGCATCACGTTTATACTACAAAAGACATCACCATGGTGATGTCAATTCACAATGGTGATGTCAATTCTTGGTTAGTACATGCCTCTTCCCAATGGGAAGTGACTGCTACACTATCTGATGCATTGTCGCATGTACAGTTCACTTTCTACAGTTGCTTTCCAGTTATATAGTTGACTTATACTTTTGTTAGGGGAACACCAAGGGATCAAGTCCCTAATCTGGTTCTTGTGAATCTAAAGGCACACTGCCCAGATTATCTTGAGTTGATTAATTTGAATGATTGTACCAGGCATGCTTCAAGTCCTTTATCTGGTTCTCTCATGAAGTAAGTTATTTTACCTTCCTTGATTGTATTTATACGTGTGTGACATCACTTACAATGATGTAAGCAAGGTAGGTAAAAATCCTTCCACAAAAAATTGACTGTTGCACTGTTCCTGTACAGTAGCGTGTGCAGGCAGCAACTTTCCTGCTGGAGAGTTGACTTCATACAGTCTCCTTGGGAACTGGTAGGGACATGTTCCCTCAACTATTCCTTCCACTCTGAAGAGTTGAGTTATGTCCCACGCTAGATCACAACCTGGAACTTTGTGATCACAAGGTCTTGTAAATGTGTAACATGTTCCTTATCTGGTTCTGGATGGTAAGTTTGTTAGATCATCAAAATATAAAGTAAAGTACTTATGCCCAAGCTACTGGTAACCTATCAGTAATACACATGCTAGGTGATGGGCGTGTGGGCATGCACCATAGGAATTGTGACTCTGTTGATTCTGTGGAACTGTGTAGTTGAATAATCTTGTTGTTATCTGTATATTCTTCATGTGTCAGAGAAATTGAGTTGTGATTCATGTTAGAAAGCATGCGTAAGCTATATGTTGGTACTGTTGGGACCCACAAAGGTCGTATTGCTGTTAAATTACTTGCTTAATTTACAATTATGTACTCGGTCACATCTATCATTCGCATATCATATCTCAGTATCTGTTGCCATTTATTGACACTTCATATCATCATTATTTTGGGTGATTTGTATGACACTGTGAGCCCGAGAGACTGGAGGGATTGATGACTGAGTGAGGCCGAGAGCCTGATTGTGAGGATATTTATAGGATCGGATTGCACGCCGCAATAGACTTTATTGAATTATGCAATGATTGGCTTATTATAGTGCTTGGGCAGGATCTACCCCTCTGAAGTCTGAATTATAAGCAGTGATCGCAGATACCTACTAAGTGCGAGTGCCGAGAGTGAGTGTCGAGCGATTGGGAGGATTGAGTGACCGTGAGGATGGAGTGACTGTGAGGATGGAGTGAATGGGAGGACTGAGTGATTGATACTTTGAGAGTATGCATACGATTTCACCGTTGTTTTGTATTACGGTTGGCATAACTGGCATGTTAATATCGAGAAGTATCATTTCTCATTTCAATTACACTTGACATATCTTATTTGTTTGAGCTTTAACTATTGAACTTGAAAGCATGTCTATATTTCTATAATTAGACTGTACATATGAAGCTCGTCACTCCCTTTAGCCCAAAGGTTAGACTTGTTACTTATTAAGTTAGTTATACTCACTCTACACCCTACACTTTGTGTGCAAATCCAGATACTCCTGGGTACGATGGTTGCTAACTTTGGAGCTTTTCTATCAGTTCAGAGATCCTCGAGGTAGGTGCTTTGGCATCCGCAGACCTTGACTCTCCTCCTTTATCTTTTAGTTTTGATTATACTGTTCTATCTTCCTAGGCAGTGTTTTAGACTATTATTGTATGGATGATCATGTACTCAATGACACCTGGATTTTTGGGAGTTGTGTAATGAGTCGCGGTATTTTTCATATCAGGTATTCTAAAAGATTTTTACTCATAAGTTTCATTTATTATGGTTTCAAATTTAAAAATGCGTAGTTTATTGTGAATGTCAGCTTACATAGTATTGTGATAGGTGCCATCACGATATGTGAAATTTAGGTCGTGACACTTGTTGAGCTGAAACTGATGCTTGGACAAGGGCTTACTAAAAAGATTAGTTATTTGATTTTTTGAAGAGATGTGAGATATTCAAAGAGCACCTTTTTGAACTAAATCTCTGACAAAATGGATGTCAATTTCCAGATGCTTCATTTTAGAGTGAAGAACGAGATTTTGACATGTATACATGGTAGATATATTATCACAATATATTTTGGAAGGTGGTATCCAGTATCCAAGTTCTTGAAGAAGAGATTTAACCCATTGAAATTCAGCAGTTATTGCAGTAACCGCCGTGTACTCGACTTTTGTGGATGACCTAACAACTGTCTTTTGCCTCTTTCAACTCCAACTAATTAGAACATGACCAAAATACAGAAAGTATCCCGAAGTTGTTGTTCTATCAGATGGATCACCAGCCCAGTCAGCACCAGAAAATGCATGAAACTTCAAGAAGGATAGTGGAGTAATATGGAGACCAAAGGCAATGGTACAATTGAGATATCGTAGCAAACATTTAAGATCCAGCCAATAGTGATGATTAAGACAATGCATAAACTGTGAGAGTTTGTTAACCGTGAAACCTATATAAAGCCTTGTAAGATTTAACTATTGCAAACCTCCAACTAGATGGTGATAACGAGTGGTATCAATAGCTTCTTTGATGGAACATGACTTGAGTAGAGGAGATGTAGTGGAAATGAGTTGATACTTCTTTAGCACCCTCCATTTTGGCATGTTGAAGAAGCTTCAGGATATAATGATGTTGAGAAAGGAAAATACCCTTAGATGTTTTATGAACATTAACACCAAGAAAGAGAGACAAATCATGGGGGTCCTTTAATGAAAACTATGCTCCAAGAGCTCGAATAAATCGCTAAATTAAGGAGGGGTTGTTACTTGTCACAATAAGAGCATCCACATACACCACGAAATAGCAACAAGTCATACATTGACAATATATGAATAGACAGTGATCATTTTGGGATTGACAGAAGCCAAATATCAAAGTAAATGAACATAAGTCTTGATACCAAGCCCTAGGGGCTTGCTTGAACCTGTAAAGAGCCTTGACTAATTTACATACATGGTGTGGTTTGGCATGATCACTGAATCTCGGTGGTTGTTTCATGAAAACATTTTCTTCTAGAGGTCCATGTAAGAAGGCGTTGTTCACATCTAATTGAATCAGAGGCCATGATTGTATAACAGCTAAATTAAGAACCACACAAATTATGACTGGCTTAACCACTGGGCTGAATGCAGAGGCGGATCTAGGATTTCAAAAGTGCGGGTGTCAGGTGTCATTGACTTTCATGTTCACTAGCTAGAGATGGAAATTGAATTGTAATTTAGTCCATAAGTCTTGGGTTATTTGGTTTACAAGCTTTTTAGTTCATAAATAAACCATTTGATCATCGAACTAAAATGAGTTTAGTACAGTTTTCATCTAGTTTCTATCGATTCAAATTATATTGAATAAAATAAAAAATATATATCAAAATAGAAGCAAATTTCTTAAAAATTAAATTTCACCCTTTCAATTCAAACATAATATACTTAAATCAAAGCAATAAGCAAATTGCAATTTATTTATAATTTTATTAAAACAAACAAGAAAAATAACTTCAATGAGGGAAATGCACCCCTTCCATGAACAACACAAACAAAGGGATAAGGGTTAAAATTAAGGGGGAAATAACATTATAAGAGGGATAAGAACAAAAAAAAGAGTAAAATTCCATTCAAATACAATTTTGGATACATTGGGTAGGAAAAAAGAAGCAAATATATAATGAAACAAATGGAGCTGATAGGATTAAGAAAGAGAAAAATTACATAGCTCAAGAAAATAAAAGAAATTAAAGAAGAAAACAAAGAAAAGAGAAGGAAACAAGAAAAAGCTGATTCAGTTGTGGGAATATAAAAGAATTAAGGGAAGAAGAAAAGGAAATCTGAGACCCACCTGAGTTGTAGTTCGTAGAGGATAATTAAAAACATAAAACAATATTATGCATTTAGTAAGTTTCGAACTCAAGTCGCGAATACAAAACTGCGACGCCTAACCATGGCACCCGGCGACCTGTTTAAGAAACAGGGTGCCACTAGCTTAATATAACTAATTTTTTGGAAAAAATATATGTAAGTATATGAAATTTAGCCGAGCGCCCGGATGGCGTGCCACCCCCACCTCCCTATGTGGATCTGCCCCTGGTTGAATGTCTCACCAAAATCAATTCCAGGTCGCTGGTTATATCCCTTCACAACCAGTCGAGCCTTATACTTTTGAAGTGAGTCATCTGCATTTCTTTTGACCCTGAAAATCTACTTACAGCCAACTGAATTCTTATTAGAATTAGGAGGGACAAGAACTCAAGCACCATTTTTAATTAATGCATTGAATTCATCTTACATGGCATAGTGCCACTCTCGATGTGATAGAGCTTGCACAACTGTCTTTGGTTCTAGTACTTCAGGTAAAGGATTTTTAGTGACGTGGTGTATAGTTTTAGGTTTGTGGATGTTATTTTAACGAGTGATCATGTGATGAGTATTTTGCAGTGAAGAGGAAGGAGTGTTGTTTTGTGGGCTAAGCTCAACTCAAAGATGCTAAATAAGGGCATTCATTAGAATTTCAATGCGCATTGAGCGAGTAGTTAGTTCATGTCTTTTTGTATGTGTTGATACCCAATTTTTTCCCTATTTTTCATATACAAAATACTTTCAAAATAACATATGTACGCATATATAAGCATGCCCAAGTATTTTAGTATTTTTTTCCAATTTTTAAAAAGATTTTTTTTAATCAATTTATTACTCATTTAGCAGTATAAAAACCAATAATTATTCCCAAAATTATTATTTTGGTGGATAATTTGTTTTATTTCCCATATTTATACCAAAATATAGTTAAGCTAATTTTTATATATTTTCACAAATTTATTTGATATTTTTAAAACTAAATTGCATATAATTGCAATTCTAACCTACTTTAAGATTTAATAGCATTTTTATAATTATAAAATTGGTTCCAACATTTTTAAATCAATATTTATATATTATTAACTAATCCAGTACTCTTAATTTACTTTCAAAATCATTTTACTATTTTTATAAAATAAAAAAGAAAAAACTGGCTATTTAAAACCTGGCCCATTTTTATTTCAATCATAGCCAAATTGACCCCCTCCTAATTGACCCAATTTTGAAACCCAATTGGACCGGCCCAATTCTAATCTAACCCGACCCCCGACCCAACCAATTAACCCGTTTGGCCCTTTCTTTCAATCCAGGACGTTGATCATTTAGATCAACGACCACGATTACCCCTTACCTTTTTTAATTCACTAACCCTACCCTAATCCCCTCATTTCCATCTCTCAGCCGCCTTTGAATACTCTCCCTCTCTCAAACTCTCTCAAAGGTTTCTGAAACCCTAGCCTCTCTCACCCTCCTTCAACCGCAATCTCACCGGAACCCATGGCTTCTCAGGTCATGGATGGCCTGTACTCACCCTCCTCCACCATTAAACCCTGGGTGTTCGAAGTTTCGAGGTCCGACCTCGATGGTTTCCTTTCATATCTCTACAGATCCAAGGTTCTATGGCCTCTCCGGCCTGGCTCCGGCATATTCAAGCATCATAAGCCTATTTCTGACCTCTCCGACTCAAGACCGGACCTCTTCCAAGCCTTTCTCGTTTCGAGGGTTTCTCTAAAACTCTAATCTATTCAAGGTTTTTATCTGATTGTTTTCTTATATCTATGTTATGTCTGTGCTCTACTTGAGTTCTTAAACATTTTCCCTAATTTTCTTTCAAAAATTACTTCTCTTCGATTTAGAGTCTCTGAAAGGTTTTAAAATGTTTTCTGACTCCTCTTCTTCTTCTCTTTGTGTGAATCTGTCTATGCTATGTTTTTATGTTCTCTTTTCTACCTCGCATGTCCTTCTCCTGTGTTCTTATGTTCGCCTTATTTTGCATGTCCTTCTAATGTGCTCCATTCTTTCTTCTACTGGTTTCTATATCATGCTTTCACATGTTTATCTTATGTATTCATTTACCCCTATGTTCCTCTACTATATTTTCTACTAAGCTTTTAGGTCTTTAGTTGCCTTATTCTGGATTTTGTTTGAGTTCTTTGTTAAACATGTCTCCTCTAATATTCTCTTAAGTGTTATACTATCTCGTTTCTCTTCTGAAACTTGTTTAAGTTCCAAGCTTTCATAAAATGTGTTCTTTATGCTTCAAATCAGTTCTTCATTCTATTTGCCTTGAACCTGCTATTTTATCTGTTTGTTTTCACATGAATCCCTGAAAGAGACCTCTGAGCCTGTTTCAGTTATTTGTCTTCTCTTCTCTGTATCTGACTCGAGTTGAAAACCCTGGGATTTGGGGGGTTTTTTGGCGAGTTTGGTTTTGTGTTCTGTACTAGGGTTCTATTTGGGACCCTGGACACTCTCAAACCTATTCTGAGTCTATGTACTGGATTTGAGCCTCTTTGTTATGGCCCGAAACTCTTCTATACTAGGCTTTTCGCATGATAGTTCTTTCTTGTTTGATATGTTTGTATGCTTTATATATGAGGAATTTTGCCTTCAAAAGGTTTTGTCAACTTTTTATTGATTCGGAATTCCTCTTAATAAGTTTTGATTGATTGTTACTGATTTTCCTTGAGTAAAACCCTTTCCTCATTTTTCCTGACTTGGTTCATTCGAACAAAGCCTGCAATTTTGATTTTACTGGCTGTTGAGTGATCGCCTTTCCTTATTTGCACAAACCATGTACCACTGGACTTTTGCCTTAAATAACTTATGTGTATTTACCCTTCTTGTGCTACTTTTGAAAAGATTTTGATCAAACTTTTTCCTTAATTATCTTGCCCGTTTGAAATCAGAATCCCTTAATTGAAGGGAGACCTTATGTGATTGATTTCGAAACTATTTTCTTACCTTTTCTTACTGGCTTTCTGCACTATAAAGGGCATGACCCTTCTGCACTCTTGCACAATTCCAATTCAATACTCTTTAAGACCTTGAGTTCAATACTCTGAAAACACTTATTGAACACTTTCAATTTCAATACTCCTACATTCTCAATTCAACACTCTACTCTCTTCTGAAATATTCTGGCTGTGTGTTTGCAATTTGGCTTTACTACTATTGTTCTCTTCTTATTTCCCTAAAACTGGTACGTTCTAATTTAACTTTCAGCGTCATCCCTATGTGTTTGCTTTATAGTTTCAACAATCTTGTCTACTTTGCTATTTATGTTCTGTATTGAATATGTTGTCTCTTTACATCTGTTGCTATGTGAATTGCCCATACCCTTATTCCCTTCTATGTGTTTGAGTTAAAGTTCAAAGTATGGCAACATCCAAATTGTTTCTCATGTCTGGACTTGATCCTTTAATGGATCCTACTCCCAAACAATGTGGCTAACAGGCTGGATGGGGTGTGCCAGCACTTCCAGTTGTTAGGTATGACTACCAGCCTGTCTTGGCTTTCCCCAAAATCCCCTCTATGCACTTGTACTCTCTCTTATATTCTAAGTTCTGCCCCCCTCCTATGAGCCTTGCTTTGGGACCTTGAGCTCCCTCTGAACTTGGACATTTGAGGGCTGGCCCTTCCACACTGCACTATAATCCATTTCTGCAATATATTTTGGTGTAAGCACTGCCCAGAGTCCACTTGAGATTCTTAGGGAACTCTGACACATCCCGAATAGGAGAAAGGCTTTGGAATTTGATCTTTGGAGTTGGTTTACTTCATGCTTCAGTCTGAAGTCTGAATCAGGCTCTCCTTGGTTGGGATTTTTAGCTTTCTGATGTAATTTTATTTTATTTTTCTTTATTCATTCTAGGCTGTAATAATTTGTAATAACTTATGGATTTTTAGTGAAAAGGGGAGGGTCGCCCATGTATGCATAAGGGTAGATATCATGTTCATAGGTATTTACTGCTGCAATCATGTCCTGTTTTCACTTCTGCATTTTTCATATAGAAATCATATTTACAAGTCCTGCACTTCTGCGTTTTTCATATAGAAACCATGCCTACAGGTTCTACATTTCATATAGAAATCTTGTCTATAGGTTCTGCATTTCATACGTAGATACCATGTCTATAGCCTCTACATTTCATACATAGATACCATGTCTATAGCTTCTGCATTTCATACATAGAGACCATGTCTATAGGTTTATGTGTTTCTGTCTATCACATAGAGAACATGTCTATAGAGTTTCCTGAATTCTGCATATGCATCTATCACTAGGCAAACGCATTTATAGGCTTAAATAAGAAAAATCAGCGTTTTAAACACCATGCCTATAGGATTTCTGCATTTTCGTAAAGGTTAAACTCAATAACACTTAGAAAGCATGTCTATAGGAGTAACCAACTGATCTGAATCATTTACAAGTCTAAAATCAGTAGTAACGTTACTTGATGTCTGCAGAACTTATGTTTTCTATAATCAACAGGCCTTCTTCTTGTAAAAATTCAGTACACTTCTGCATTATTAGATGCCATGCCTGTAGGTTTCACTTAGGCGAGCTATAAGGTAAAATTAGCTAATTGAATCAGACTCTGTTAATTCCAACCAACAGGCAGGTCTGATTCCAGTTTCTTATCTGAAATGCGTAATAGACCAGTCTGCCTCCTTAACGTTTAAGTTTAATTCATACCATAACCAGTGTCTGCAAGACATGCTAAATAATCTGTCTTTAAGTAAGGAGGCCCATCTGAGCCTTTTAAATTGTTATGTGTTTCCCATAATCTGCCTTATGTGTTTTTGTTTGTCGCTTTAGAATTTTATCCTTTTAAACTACACAAAACCCATATTTCCCTTTCCTTTAGGACTAGTAGTCCCAAATGCCTCCGGGACTGATAGGATTGGGGCAGGTACTAGCATGTAATAAGTAACGAAACCATTCCGCGTTTAAATACCTCAACGGGGTAGGAAAGGGTAGATATGGATATGATGACAGGTGCGTTAACACCACGTGTAACCCCTTTTCTGAGGAGTGATTACCGGGTATTGCATTTATGTGATCCATATTATTTATAAACCTAGGACCCCCCCCCCCTTCCCTTTACTTGTTTATTTTATCACTTTCAAAATTTCAAATTCCTTTTTCTCAAATTTCAACTTCCTTGTTTCTTCAAACTTTAACTTATTTGCAATCACAGTGTGACAACCCCTCATATTTGAAACCCTTAATTGCTTATTTATTGCTTGTACTTAAGTCATAATTGTAGCATGGCCGGGAACCACACTAGTGGATCTTAAGGGTTGCCTAACACCTTCCCCTCGAGATAATTTCTAGCACTTACCCATACTCTGGTTTTTTCTAAACAAATTCTTCCTAGTGTCCTAATGCACTTAATCATTAGGTGGTGACTCTTCAAATCAAAAACCTCAATTCCCAAAAGGGAATGAGTTATCCTCCCAAATGTCATAAACCCAATTTTGCGAGAAAAAGGAGGCGCGACAGCGTGGCAACTCTGCTGGGAATTTCTTTAAAGCTTTTACCATTTCATGCTATTTGTGACTTTATGCTTCCTTGAATGTCTTTAATGCCTTTAAGTATTTATTTTGCTCTCCTACTTCGAAAACTGACTTGGCTCTTCGTTTCTTCTCTTTATTTCTCTTAATGCTTTCTTTTACCGCTTTCCTTTAATATTGTTGTAATTTTGAGCAATTATTGTAATTGTTACCTTATGAATGTGCAAATACATGACAATTTGTTTAATTATTGTAAATGCATATTCAACATCATATTTCACTCGTGCCAAACAAAATACCATAGCAATGCTTATAATGAGTGGTTGCTCCCTTCCGATATTATTACCCCCTAAATTTGGCAAAGGCGTATTTGCGGTAAAACCAGTCGATCAACGGTGTAGTCGACGGTTTCGTGCCTTTCCCTCTTGAGTTGTCCGCTCAAGAGTACCAGTCTAATACCCTATAGAAACCCTACTTTGTTTAATTGTGCATGCATCACTGTCAAAACCTAGCTGAGTCAGTTATGTTGTCCACATAATGACTCTTTAAGATAGCCTTGTCCAAAGTCCACTGGGTTTTCTTGGAACCCAAACAACATTACCACGTTCTGTGCATTTATTTGGAGAACTAAATGTTGCTTATGCCAATTATTGATAGTTAAATAGTCGAGTCCGACGGGGGTAAGGGCCTAACGCTTTTGTTTTGCATAAATGAGGCACGAAGTCCCCAGATTCGGCATGGTCACCAACATCCACCCGAAATTGCTAAATTGGTGGGAAGACCTGCATTCCAGTGATCAGGCCCTTGTCTGAAAATACTTGGGAAATTTACCTTCCCTTCTGGAAATCCAACCCAACAACAAAATTATTGAAGTTGCCACCCTGTTCTGGGTTTGCGATAGGTTTGTGTTTCGCTTCGGGGAGATTGAGATGACACCCTACTAGAGGAAATAGGAGGACTGGCTAGTATACCATGGGAGACTCCAAGTTTGTTAATGCCAGAGAATCGCAAAGGTAGAGGTTTTCTCAAAATTATGGGTCTAAAGAAGAATCCGGATTTAACTTGCCTGAAGGAGTCGTACATTCCCTTTGATTATTTATACGAGAGGTATGGTTACAGCAAATCCTACCGTACCTATCCTGATGAGTTCGCCCTTACATCATTAGGACATATCCATCGAAGGGTCTTCGTCTTTATGTTTTACTTTTTGGGGATGATAGTATTTCCTGTGAAGAAGGCTAGGATCCATACCAGACTAGCCATGGTAACCAAGACCTTAATGAAGGGAATTGGCGGGCAACCATTCAGCATAGTGCCCATGATTATTGCAGAGATGTACCGAGCCCTAGAAAAATGTCAACAGGAGCCCCACACTTCGAGGGCTGCAACTTGCTACTCCAACTCTGGCTCATGGAGCATCTTCAAAGGGGTGAATATCGGCAAGAGATTCAGCGTAGAGACTGGGACGATCATATAGCCTTCCATCAACCAAGGCGAATGAACTACATGCCCAACATGTTTGCTCAGCCAGGAGATGCCAAGGGGTGGGTGGAGCTATTTGAAAATCTAATTGAGGATCAAGTACAATGGATGTTCGAGTGGTTCCTTATTGAAGAGTTTATCGCCCGATCCAAGGACGCTCCATTTTTTATACTGATCGGTTTGAGATAAACCTACCCTTATGTCCCTCTCCGAGTTATGAGACAGGCTGGTAGGAAACAGGTTGTACCAAGGGTCGACAAGATAAGTCACTTCCGGGCCGACTTCCAAGATGTGACAGTCCTTATAAGTGCCAAGCTCAGCATATGTGGCATTGCAAAATCATCATGGGGAGAGATACTATCGATCCCGACAGATACCATGCTGGTTGCACACCATACTATTCAAGCTGGCTGGAGGATAATCCTAATGGTCTGGGCCAACCCGGGTTTGTTCGAGGTCACAGAATCATCGATGAAAGGACAGAAGCACAAGTCAAATACAACCAACTGCGCAAGAGGATTCGGGAATATGAAAGCGAGCACCGGGAGATACAAAAAGCCAACCAAAAACTGATTGAAGAATGGAAAGACATGGTTGTCAGTGCCAACAAGCGATTAGGATACTTTGAGCGGGGTTTAGTGGAGCTAGAAGAAAGTTTCTCAAAAGGATCGAGGACTGCCAGAATGCTGAGGGAAATGAAGGTGGACACCTGGACAGAGCCTACTTGCTGCTGGGACTTCGTGAGCTGGTGAAGCTGTTCGATGGAGCCAAAGATGTCAAGTCTGGGGAAGGTCCTTCTGGGACCAAGTAGTTAGGATTCCTTTTCTTTTGCTTTAAATGTAATAAGGCTAACGGTCAGTAGTGACATTTTATCTTCTGCTATTTTCGTATTGTTTTTGGCATTCGTCTTATTTTTATCAATAAAATAAGGCATTTAGCATTATTAGTTCTCCAAATCAACTTGTCGCTAGGCCTACCTCGGGCACAACAAGGCTCCCAAATTAGGACACGGTTTATATTCTCGCACTATGTGTTTAAATATCGCAACATCTTTTCCTTATAATCCGCACTAACTTGCTACCTTTTTGTTTTTACTTGTGTTTTATTCCCCTCCCCAAAGGTTAGTTCGTGCACTCTGGCATCGTCATCATACTCCACAAGATCCAAGGGCCCTCCACCCACTCCTCCTCCTAATCCCGTCAGAAACAGGAACAAGGAAAAAATGGAAGATTTGAGCAACATTAGAAAGGAAAACTCGGTTGAACAGGTAGAAATCACTCAGGGTACTCATGTCTCCAAAGAAGGTGCATCTCAACTCGAGCAGAAACTGCTAAAATTTCAGGAGGAACTTGATCAAGTCCGGAATTTGGCAAGCTTGTCGTTTTCCCTCATCACCCTAGATGTCAACTTTCCTAACACTCAAAACCCCACACCTCCACAAAACATCTTGAAACCACAAAACTATCCCGCTCCCCATTACCACTGTAACACTTGCCACACTTCCAACAACACCTCGCTACTCATCCCTAAACCACTGAACTCCGCAAATGATCATCTCCACACTCACCATAACACCCCCATCCATGGGAAACCATGCCACCCTCCACCCAACCTGTCTTAAGCACACCCGAGTCTGATGATAAAGGCTCCCTTATCAGAAACCTGGCCGTAGAACTCAAGAAGTTGACTAGCCGAGTTCAGGGTGTTGAAGGAAGCAAGGGAATCGAGGGATTGAACTACGAAGACCAATGCATACAACCAGATGTCGAATTGCACGAGTGGTACAAACCTCCTAAGTTCGAAATGTTTGATGGTACAAGGGATCCCAGAATCCATTTAAGGACATACTGTGACAAGCTGGTCGGAGTAGGGAAGGACGAAAAGATTCGCATGAAGCTTTTTATGAGAAGTCTGAAAGGAGATGCTTTGTCTTGGTACATTAGCCAAGACCCGAAGAAGTGGTCGAATTGGGTAAGTATGGCATCCGATTTCATGGATAGGTTCAGGTTCAACACGGAGAATACGCCAGATGTGTTCTACATCTAGAACCTAAAGAAGAAAACCACGGAGACTTTCTGCGCGTATGCCACCGGTGGAGATCAGAAGCTGCTAAGGTCGGACCAGCTTTAGAAGAAGGACAAATGAACAGGTTTTTCGTCCGAGCTCAAGACCCACAGTACTATGAAAGGTTGATGCTGATTGAAAGCCAGAAATTTTCCGACATCATCAAGCTGGGGGAGAGGATTGAGGAAGGTATCAAAAGTGGCATGGTCACAAACCTTGAAGCTTTGCAGGCTACCAACAAGGCTCTACAGTCTAGTGGCACGTCCAAGAAAAGGGACGTAAGTGCCGTGATGGTTGCACAGAGAACAAAATCTCCAATCAAATACCGAACCTACCCAATACCTCCACTCACATATCAACCTACCCCAAATTACCAAGCACCCTCGCCCTCCTACCAAGCTCCACCACCTACTTACCAATCACCTCCACCACCCACATATCAACCTACTTCACCCAGATACTCCCAACCCGCACACGTATACCAAGCTTACAACACCCAACAAGCCCACTATCAATCACCTCCCCCTAGCCAAAACTTTCCTAGACCCCGACCAAATTTCGATCGCAGACCTCCCAAAACCGCCATTGCCGAACCAATTGACCAGTTGTATGAAAGGCTCAAAGCTGATGATTATATCACCCATATCCATGCCATAAACCCCGAAAACACCTCCCAATGGGTCAACCCAAACAAAACTTGTGCATACCATTCCGGCATGAAAAGGCATACCATTGATGAGTGCTGCTCTCTGAAGGATAAGATCCAAGCTTTGATTGACAACAAGATCATCATTGCAAAAGAGCCTGCCCCGAACATCCGCAGCAACCCTTTACCAGACCATAAGGGTGGAGGCATTCACATGATTGAGATAGAGGATGATTGGGACCCCAAAGGATCGATCAAATTAATCGCAGAGGGTGACGAGCCAAAGAAATCAACAGTCACCCTTAACCCGATTGTGGTTGAGATTCAGCCTTCTAGGGACGCCGAGGTGAATATGTTTGTACCACTTGAATTTGAAGCGTCACCCCCTACAAAGACACCAACACCAATTGAGGTCGAGTTTGGGCCCCCAAAGGCACCTGTACCATTTGAGGTTGCTGTATTACCTTCCAAAGCAAGGGTGCCCATTCCGGTAGCAATGACAGCCATAACACCGTTCCACACAAAAGCCATACCATGGGATTACACAAAAAAGGAAAGGGAAAACCAAGTTCGAAGAAGCAGTTGCGGCATAGGGTATGACAAGGACCGGCAGGGTTTATACTCCAGAACACTTGGCTGAGTTGAGTAAGCAGGCATCTGGATGGCCAGCCATTACTGAAGCTGGGCCCGACGACCTCTGGAGGAAGATACAGGCCAAAGAGTATTCAGTCATTGATCAGTTGAACAACACACTAGCCCAGATCTCTATCTTAGCTCTGCTATAAAGCTCTGACGCACATAACAATGCCTTATTGAAGGTACTGAGTGAGGCGTATGTACCAAGCAACATCACCGGAGGAGAAATGGCAAATATGGTGGGACAGGTATTGGAGAGTCACAAAATCACTTTTCATGAAGATGAGTTGCCACCAGAAGGGCTGAGCCACAACAAGGCGTTGCATATCACCTTGCAATGCGAGGATTATTTTATCACCAGGGTCCTGATCGATGGAGGGTCCAGCCTTAACATTTGTCCGCTGGTAACACTCAGAACATTAGAGAAAGGGCTGCATGAGATCAAAGACGGGGTCATTAATGTCAAAGCATTCGACGGTTCCCAAAGGTCCACTATTGGGGAAATCAGCCTATGTTTACAAATAGGGCCTACTTGGTTTGATGTCAACTTTCAAGTAATAGACGTGCCGGCATCTTATAACTTGCTCTTGGGATGACCATGGATTCATGCCGCTGGAGCTGTAGCATCAACCCTACATCAGGCAGTGAAATTTGAGTGGAATCATCAAGAGGGGATCATCCATGGTGATGGTATCAATCCCATATACAATCGCCAGACCATCCCAGCAATCGGAGGAATAAGGAAGATAGGCGGAGAAACCTATCACCACATCGAGCGAGTCAACGCCGTTCACTAGGATAAATGGTGGGACAACAAAATCGAAAGCATATTGAACTGGTGCGGATATGTGTCAGGCAAGGGACTAGGCAATAAACTATAAGGGATCGCTAAGCCTCTCAAGCTGAAGAAACATGGTACCACCTTTGGTCTGGGATACGAGTACACCTGGAAAAAGTTCAATGAATGGTCGCCGTCATGGCACGGGCCTTATTATCCACTAGAGCACCCGATACCATCAACCTGCAGATTTTCCAGCCAGCTGATGTTATATATGGGTCAAAAGAAGAGGAAGAACTGGCAGCGATGAGGGATTTGTTTTTGGAAGAGGATGACATGGATTGTTGTATCATTTTCGAGGAGGAGGGGGAGGAAGGCCCTTACATACAAGTCATGAGCCGAGGAGCGGGCCTCAACAATTGGTCCATCAGAACTAGTAGAGCCCGGAAAGCCTCGGGGTAGCAAGGCTGAACAAGCATCATGCACTATTTTTTCATTTTTACTAGTTGACTTTCTTTTTGCCTTTTAATTTCGCAATAAGATCTTCAATGTTCAAAATAGTTATGGAATTTTTCAAAGCATTTCGATTTTTCTTATGAATCTTACTCTTATTACTTTCTCTCATTTACTTTATTCACAATATTACTATTACTTATCTTGATGAACCAACAACTGTGACATGTAACGAGACAATGCGACAAATGGACTTAGAGGAAGATGATGTACCAAAAGAGGTTGTTAAAGAGGTTGAGGATTTTGAGAACAGACCTAAGTCCAACCTAGACGAGACCGAGATTGTTAACCTGGGAGATGCAGAAAATATCAAAGAAACTCGGATTAGCGTTCATTTGTCACCGGCAAAAAAGGAAGAATACACAGAATTTCTGAAGGAATATGAGGACATATTCGCCTGGTCGTATGATGACATGACTGGTTTGAGTACATGTATTGTGGCGCACAAGCTGCCAACTGATCCGACATGCCCACCAGTAAAGCAGAAGATCAGGAAGTTCAAGCCTGACATGAGTTTGAAAATCAAGGAAGAAGTCACCAAGCAAGTCAAAGCTAAGGTTCTCATTGTAGTAGAGTATCCTACATGGTTAGCCAACATCGTGCCAGTACCAAAGAAGGACGAGAAGGTCAGAGTCTGTGTCGACTACCGAGACCTCAACCGAACCAGTCCCAAAGACTACTTCCCCTTGCCAAACATAAACATTCTAATTGACAAATGCGCCAAACACGAGTTGCAGTCGTTTGTTGATTGATTTGCTGGGTATCATCAGATCTGGATGGATGAAGAAGATGCTGAGAAAATAGCCTTCATTACGCCGTGGGAATATATTGTTACAAAATGATGCCATTTGGATTAAAGAATGCTGGGGCCACCTACTTGAGGGCCATGACTACCATTTTCCATGATATGATACATAAGGAGATCAATGAATATGTAGATGACATCACATCAAGTCCAAGAAAGCCACTGATTACATAATAGATTTGAGGAAGTTCTTCAATAGACTAAGAAGGTACAATTTGAAGCTGAATCTCGCAAAATGTGCATTCGGGGTTCCTGCCAGAAAACTACTTGGGTTCATTGTGAGTCGCCGAGGAATAGAACAGGATCTGTCAAAGGTTAAAGCCATTTAAGAGTTGCCACCGCCAAAGAACAAGAAGGACGTAAGGAGTTTCTTGGGAAGATTCAACTACAACAGCCGGTTCATAGCTCAATCTACTATCATCTGTGAGCCAATCTTTAAGATGTTGAAGAAGGACGCCGCTGCCAAATGGACTGATGACTGTCAAAAAGCCTTTGACAGAATCAAGGAGTACCTGTCCACACCGCCAATCTTGGTCCCGCCCGAGCCGGGCAGACCTTTATTGCTCTACCTTGCAGTATTGGATGGAGCATTTGGTTGTGTTCTGGGACAACATGATGAAATGGGAAGGAAGGAGCAGGCCATCTATTATCTCAGCAAGAAGTTTACCCTATACGAGGCCTGGTATTCTCTATTGGAACGCACCTATTATGCTCTAACTTGTGTAGCTTAGAAGTTAAGGCACTATTTCTGTGCCCATACTACGTATCTCATATCAAGGATAGATCCGTTGAAGTATATCTTTTAGAAGCCCATGCCCACTAGCAACCTAGCCAAGTGGCAAATCCTGCTGAGTGAATTCGACATTGTCTAACATGACTCAAAAAGCGATCAAGGGACAGGCTTTGGCAGATCATCTTGCCGAGAATCCTGTGGACGGAGAATATGAATCCTTAAAGACGTATTTTCCTGACGAGGAGGTATACTTCATAGGAGAAGACATTGCAGAATCCTATGATGGTTGGAGAATGTTTTTCGACGAAGCGGAAAATTTCAAAGGAGTTGGCATAGGAGCAGTTCTAGTATCAGAAACTGGTCAGCATTATCCGGTGTCCGCTAAACTCAGGTTTCCGTGCACCAACAATATGGCCGAGTACGAAGCCTACATCTTGGGACTCAAGATGGCCATTGACATGAACATCCAAGAGTTGCTAGTAATCGGGGATTCATACTTGCTTATACATCAGGTCCAAGAATAATGGGCAACCAAGAACTCCAAGATACTCCCTTATCTGTATCATGTACAGGAGTTGAGAAAAAGATTCACAAAGACAGAATTCCAGCATGTTCCCAGAGTCCAGAATGAGTTTGCCAATGCGTTGGCTACCCTGTCCTCTATGATACAACATCCAGATAAGAACTTCATTGATCCTATTCCGATGAAGATTCATGATCAGCCAGCCTACTGTGCTCATGTTGAGGAAGAAGCAGACGAAAAACCATGGTTTCATGATATCAAGGAATACCTGGCAAAAGGAGAATACCCATAGCTTCCCAACACCACTCAGAAGTGCACACTTCGAAGGTATCTAACAATTTCTTCCACAGCGGAGGAATCCTGTATAGGAGGACTCCTGATTTGGGATTATTAAGGTATGTCGACGTAAGGGAAGCATCCAGGCTACTAGAGGAAATCCATGCTGGGACCTACGGTCCACATATGAACGATTTTATCTTAGCCAAGAAGATACTCCGGGCTGGTTATTTTTGTATGACTATGGAAACGGACTGCGTCCAGTATGTCCGAAAGTGCCATCGCTGTCAGATACATGCAGACATGATAAAGGTGCCCCCTAATGAGCTTAATGCAACAAGCTCATCATGGTCGTTCGCTGCTTGGGGAATGGATGTCATCGGGCCTATCGAGCCCACCACATCAAACGGGCAGAGGTTCATTCTAGTGGCAATTGATTATTTCACCAAATGGGTTGAAGCAGCATCATACAAAGCAGTGACTAAGAAAGTTGTGGCAGACTTTGTCCGTGACCGCATCATTTGTCGATTCGGGATCCCAGAATCAATCATTACTAATAATGGTTCCAATCTCAACATTGACTTGATGAAGGCCATGTGTGAAACCTTCAAGATCAAACACAAGAATTCTACAACTTACAGACCTCAGATGAACGGAGCCATAGAAGCTGCCAACAAGAATATCAAGAAGATACTAAGGAAAATGATAGAGAAGCATAAGCAGTGGCACGAGAAGCTCTCATTTGCTTTATTGGGATACCGCACCACAGTCCGCACATCAACTGGGGCAACTCCCTACATGTTGGTATATGGTACAGAAGCAATCATACCCGCTGAGGTAGAAATTCCTTCCTTAAGGATCATACAAGAAGCAGAGCTCGACGATGCAGAATGGGTGAAGAGTCGTTACGAGCAACTAGCTCTTATAGACGGAAAGAGAATGAATGCAGTTTTCCACAGTCAGCTCTATCAAAACAGAATGTCCAGAGCCTTCAACAAAAGAGTCAAGCCGAGACAATTCGCACCGGGGCAGCTGGTATTAAAGAAAAATTTTCCGCATCAAGAGGAAGCCAAAGGGAAATTCTCTCCCAATTAAAAGGGTCCGTACATGGTTCACCGGGTTCTGACAGGAGGAGCCCTTATACTTGCAAAAATGGACGGAGAAGTTTGGCCAAAGCCGATCAATTCAGACGCAGTCAAGCGATACTATGTGTAACCTTTATGCTTTCTTTTATGATGTAATTTGAACTACGCCTGACCTGATTCCCATTTAAGAGGGGATACGTAGGCAGCCCTATGGGTTCGGTCATAATTCAATAAAATTTCCATTTTCCCCGTTATTGGAAACTGGGGCAGAATTTTGAGGAGGATCCTCAAAATTTCGAAGTCGATTCCAGCCATTTATCATTAACAGCCGTCAGGAGCAGCAACACGGTAAACTGGGGCAGAATTTTGAGGAGGGCCCTCAAAATTCCGGAGCAAGCAAAGTTGCAATGTTTTGAACCACGTCGCAGTCGTCGGTTCATCTAAAGAAAATTATTCTTAATTATGCACTTATATTATGCTTTTACTAAATCATGCATGTCTGTAACCAAAATTTCTTTGTTTAGCAACGCTACCCCATTGATACACACAGTATTACCGAAATAGAGTCGAGCAGGTCAAGCAAAGTCAGCGGGGATACGAATTAACCTTTCCCCTTTACAAAACTCACGATTTTTCTTTGGATGCAGGCACCTGAGTTGGAAAATCATCGAATATACTATACACTCATACTGATCAGGAATACAACTCTCAGAACCGTCACCTACTCATAATTGTTATACGCACACAATATCCCCAGCAACCACAATATCGAAATCAGATATCAGCTAAGAAAACTCTACTGCCACCTGCCTTTTATTTCTTGCATAAGGCTACCATTCTGCCTTCCGAGACTAAGCACTGTCTCCATCTGCATTCTTTGCATTGCACAAGGCTACCATTCTGCCTTCCGAGACTAAGCACAGTCTCCATCTGCATTCTTTGCATTGCATAAGGCTACCATTCTGCCTTCTGAGACTAAGCTCTTTCTCCATCTGCATTCTTTGCATTGCATAAGGCTACCATTCTACCTTCCGAGGTTAAGCTCTACCTCCATATGCATTTCGTTTGCATTGCATGAGGCTACCATTCTGCCTTCCGAGGTTAAGCTCTACCTCCATCTGCATTTCGCCGCATTGCATAAGGCTATCATTCTGCCTTCCGAGACTAAGCTCTGTCTCCATCTGCATTCTCCGCATTGCATAAGGCTACCATTCTGCCTTCCGAGGTTAAGCTCTACCTCCATCTGCATTTCGCTGCATTGCATAAGGCTACCATTCTGCCTTTCGAGACTAAGCCCTGTCTCCACTTGCATGGCTGAAATATCGCCATTTTATTTATGTCTCGCATGGCTGAAAGATCGCCACCTTTACCTACATCTTGCACGGCTGAAATATCGCCACTTTTATTTTTCTTGCATGGCTGAAATATCGCCACTTTCTATCTTGCATCGGCTGGAATACCGCCACCTCGTTTACATTTTTTGCATGGCTAAAATATCGCCACTTTCTATTTACATCTTGCATCGGCTGAAATACCGCCACCGCATTTACATTTTTTGCATTGGCTGAAAGATCGCCTCCTTCTACATCTCATGGGCTGAAAGATCGCCAAATTATCCGAAGGCATCATTGTTCGGAGGCACCATTTTCATAGCCCGAGAACACCATGCCATGGATTGAGGACCCCATTTTATATTTTCCAAATCATTATTCAAAGGCATCATAGCTCGAAGGCATCATCTTCATAGCCCGAGAGCATAATTTCATGGCCTGAGAATCCTTTATTATACGCTTCATGGCCCAAGACGTCATGGTCTGAGGACGTCATCTTAACCGTCCAAAGACAGCATTCATGGTCCAATGGGAACTTGCATCACGTTTAAATCTTGCACCATATACATTTGTATTGTTCATTCGCAGGTAAACCAGCTATCAACGACCGTCTTAGCATGAGCAATCCCTATCTAGTTCCCGCAACCCGGATTAGACCTTAACTATCCTTCCTGACCTGAATACCGCGTCCGTTCTTGTAAAACCTCTGTCAGCATATTCCGTCGATGGATCCTGAACTACATATGGACTGATTCCTGTAAGACCAGGGATATGTAAGCAGCTCAGGAACCAGAGCATGGTCAAATTCTTCAAACCATCTCGTTCGGTCAAAATTGGCCATCATATCTTTATCCGACAACTCTTTCATCCTTCCCGGGTAAAGAAGGGCAGCTGTTGATACCCAATTTTTTTCCTATGTATTTTTCATATAAAAAATACTTTTAAAATAACATATGTACACATATATAAGCATGCCCAAGTGTTTTAGTATTTTTTTTCCCAATTTTTAAAGATTTTTTTATTAATTTAATGTTCATTTTAGCAGTATAAAAACCAATAATTATTCCCAAAATTATCATTTTGGTGGATAATTTATTTTATTTCCCACATTTACACCAAAATATAGTTAATTTAATTTTTTATATATTTTTACAAATTTATTTGGTATTTTTAAAGCTAAATTGCATATAATTGCAAAGTCTAGCCTACTTTAAGATTTAATAGCACTTTTATAATTATAAAATTGGTTCTAATATTTTTAAATCAATATTTATATATTATTAAACTAATCCAGTGCTCTTAATTTACTTTCAAAATCATTTTACTATTTATTTATAAAATAAAAGGGGGAAACTGGCTATTTAAAACCTGGCCCATTTTTATTTCAATCATAGCCAAATTGACCCCCCCTAATTGACCCAATTTTGAAACCCAATTGGATCGGCCGAATTCTAATCTAACCCGACCCCCCACCCAACCAATTAACCCATCTGGCCCTTTCTTTCAATCCAGGTCGTTGATCATTTAGATTAACGGCCACGATTACGGCTTACCTTTTTTAATTCACTAACCCTACCCTAATCCCCTCATTTCCATCTCTCAACTGCCTTTGAATACTCTCCCTCTCTCAAACTCTCTCGAAGGTTCCTGAAACCCTAGTCTCTCTCACCCCCTTCAACCGCAATCTCACCGGAACCCATGGCTTCTCAGGCCATGGATGGCCTGTACTCACCCTCCTCCACCATTAAACTTGGGTGTTCGAAGTTTCTAGGTCTGACCTCGATGGTGTCCTTTCATATCTCTACAGATCTAAGGTTTTATGGCCTCTCCGGCCTGGCTCCGGCATATTCAAGCATCAGAAGCCTATTTCTGACCTCTCCGACTCAAGATCGGACCTTCTTCCAAGTCTTTCTCGTTTCTAGGGTTTCTCTGAAACCCTAAGCTATTCGAGGTTTTTCTCTGGTTGTTTTCTTATATCTATGCTATGTCTGTGCTCTACTTGAGTTTTTTAAACGTTTTCCCTAATTTTCTTTCAAAAATTACTTCTATTTGATTTAGGGTCTCTGAAAAGGTTTTAAAATATTTTCTGACTCCTCTTCTTCTTCTCTTTGTGTGAATCTGTCTATGCTATGTTTTTATGTTCTCTTTTCTACCTCGCATGTTCTTCTCATGTGTTCTTATGTTCGCCTAATTTTGCTTGTCCTTCTATTGTGCTCCGTTCTTTCTTCTACTGGTTTATATATCATGCTTTCACATGTTTATCTTATGTGTTCGTTTACCCCTATGTTCCTCTACTATATTTTCTACTAAGCTTTTAGGTCTTTAGTTGCCTTCTTCTAGATTTTGTTTGAATTCTTTGTTAAACATGTCTCCTCTACTGTTCTCTTAAGTGCTATACTATCTCGTTTCTCTTCTGAAACTTGTTTAAGTTCCAAGCTTTCTTAAAACATGTTCTTTATGCTTCAAATTAGTTCTTCATTCTATTTGCCTTTAACCTGTTATTTTATCTATTTGTTTTCACATGAATCCCTGAAAGAGACCTCTAAGCCTGATTCAGTTATTTGTTTTCTCTTCTCTGTATCTGACTCGAGTTGAAAACCCTAGGATTTGGGGGTTTTTTGGCGAGTTTGGTCTTGTGTTCTGGACTAGGGTTCTATTTGGGACCCTGGACACTCTCAAACTCATTCTGAGTCTATGTACTAGATTTGAGCCTCTTTGTTATGACCCGGAACTCTTCTATAATAGGCTTTTTCGCATGATAGTTCTTTCTTGTTCGATATGTCTGTATGCTTTATATATGAGGAATTTTGCCTTCAAAAGGTTTTGTCAACTTGTGATTGATTCGGAATTCCTCTTAATAAGGTTTGATTGATTGTTACTGATTTTCCTTAAGTAAAACCCTTTCCTCATTTTTCCTGATTTGGTTCATTCGAACAAAGCCTGCAATTTTGATTTTACTGGCTGTTGAGTGATCACCTTTCCTTATTTGCACAAACCATGTACCACTGGACTTTTTCCTTAAATAACTTATGTGTATTTACCCTTATTGTGCTACTTTGGAAAAGATTTTGATCAAACTCTTTCCTTAATTATCTTGCCCGTTTGAAATCAGAATCCCTTAATTGAAGGGAGACCTTATGTGATTGATTTCGAAACTATTTTCTTACCTTTTCTTACTTGCTTTCTGCACTATAAAGGGCACAACCCTTCTTCACTCTTGCACAATTCCAATTCAATACTCTTTAAGACCTTGAGTTCAATACTCTGAAAACACTTATTGAACACTTTCAATTTCAATACTCCTACATTCTCAATTCAACACTCTACTCTCTTCTGAAATCTTCTAGCTGTGTGTTTGCAATTTGGCTTTACTACTGCTCTTCTCTTCTTATTTTCCTGAAACTGGTACGTTCTAATTTATCTTTCAGCTTCATCCCTATGTGTTTGCTTTACAGTTTCAACAATCTTGTCTACTTTGCTGTTTATGTTCTGTATTGAATATGTTGTCTCTTTGCATCTGTTGTTGTATGAATTCCCCATACCCTTATTCTCTTCTATGTGTTTGAGTTAAAGTTCAAAGCATGGGAACATCCAAATTGTTGCTCATGTCTGGACTTGATCCTTTAATGGATCCTAACTCCCAAACAATGTGTCTAACAGGCTGGTTGGGGTGTGCCAGCACTTCCAGTTGTTGGGTATGACCACCAGCATGTCTTGGCTTTCCCAAAAATCCCCTCTATTCACTTGCACTCTCTCTTAGATTCTAAGTTCTGCCCCCCTCCTATGAGCCTTGCTTTAGGACCTTGAGCTCCCTCTGAACTTGGACATTTGAGGACTTGCCCTTCCACGCTGCACTATAATCCATTTCTGCAATATATTTGGGTGTAAGCACTGCCCGGAGTCCATTTGAGACTCTTAGGGAACTCTGACACATCCCGAATAGGAGAAAGGCTTTGGAATTTGATCTTTGGAATTGGTTTACTTCATGCTTCAGACAGAAGTCTGAATCAGGCTCTCCTTGGTTGGGATTTTTAGCTTTCTGATGTAATTTTATTTTACTTTTCTTTATTCATTCTGGGCTGTAATAATTTGTAATAACTTATGGGGTTTTAGTGAAAAGGGAGGGTCACTCATGTATGCATAAGGGTAGATATCATGTTCATAGGTATTTACTGCTGCAATCATGTCCTGTTTTCACTTCTGCATTTTTCATATAGAAATCATGTTTGCAAGTCCTGCACTTCTCCGTTTTTCATATAGAAACCATGCCTACAGGTTTTGCATTTCATATAGAAATCCTGTCTATAGGTTCTGCATTTCATACGTAGATACCATGTCTATAGCCTCTACATTTCATACATAGATACCATGTCTATAGCTTCTGCATTTCATACATAGAGACCATGTCTATAGGTTTATGTGTTTCTGTCTATCACATAGAGAACATGTCTATAGAGTTTCCTGAATTCTGCATATGCATCTATCACTAGGCAAACGCATTTATAGGCTTAAATAAGAAAAATCAGCGTTTTAAACACCATGCCTATAGGATTTCTGCATTTTCGTAAAGGTTAAATTCAATAACGCTTAGAAAGCATGTCTATAGGAGTAACCAACTGATCTGAATCGTTTACAAGTCTAAAATCAGTAGTAATGTTACTTGATGTCTGCAGAACTTATGTTTTCTATAATCAACAGGCCTTCTTCTTGTAAAAAATCAGTACACTTCTGCATTATTAGATGTCATGCCTGTAGGTTTCACTTAGGCGAGCTATAAGGTAAAATTAGCTAATTGAATCAGACTCTGTTAATTCCAACCAACAGGCAGGTCTGATTCCGATTTCTTATCTGAAATGTGTAATAGACCAGTCTGCCTCCTTAACGTTTAAGTTTAATTCAAACCATAACCAATATCTGCAAGACATGCTAAACAATATGTCTTTAAGTGAGGAGGTCCATATGAGCCTTTTAAATTGTTATGTGTTTCCCATAATCTGCCTTATGTGTTTTTGTTTGTCGCTTTAGAATTTTATCCTTTTAAACCACACAAAACCCACATTTCCCTTCCCTTTAGGACTAGTAGTCCCAAATGCCTCCGGGACTGATAGGATTGGGGCGGGTACTAGCATGCAATAAGTAACGAAATCATTTCGCATTTAAATACCTCAACAAGGTGGAAAAGGGTAGATATGGATATGATGACCGGTGCGTTAATACCACGTGTAACCCCTTTACTGAGGAGTGATTATCGGGTATTGCATTGATGTGATCCATATTATTTATAAACCTAGGACCCCCTTCCCTTTACTTGTTTATTTTATTACTTTCAAAATTTCAAACTCCTTTTTCTCAAATTTCAACTTCCTTGTTTCTTCAAACTTTAACTTATTTGCAATCACAATGTGACAACCCCTCATATTTGAAACCCTTAATTGCTTATTTATTGCTTGTACTTAAGTCACAATTTTAGCATGGCCGGGAACCACACTAGTGGATCTTGAGGGGTGCCTAACACCTTCCCCTTGAGATCATTTCTAGCCCTTACCCAAACTCTAGTTTTTTCTAAACAAATTCTTCCTAGTGTCCTAATGCACTTAATCATTAGGTGGCGACTCTTCAAATAAAAAAAAACAATTCCCAAAAGGGAACGAGTTGTCCTCCTAAATGTCATAAACCCGATTTCGCGAGAAAAAGGGAGCGCGACAGTATGATGAGATCTCGTTCCAACAATTTTTCCGTGAAGGCTCTCTTTTATTTTAAGAATGGAACCTCAGGGGGAGATATCGGAATAAAGTACCTTGCCACTGGATTCCACAGTTTTTGTAAAGAGAGGTAGACTTGTGTAGCCCCTCTATGAGTATAAGACCTAATTAAAGGTGGTTGGCACCTATATACCACTTCAAACGCTCTTTGTTTGGTTTCCGAATGATAAGTGGTATTGTACCACTATTCTGCCCATGGTAACCGAATATTTCCCGTACTTCTTCAGTAAATTTTCCTACTTTATTATGCCGATTCCTCTCTCCGTGTAGTTTATGTTAGAAGGAAGGCAAAAGCTGACAAAGAATAAGGGACTGACTTCTTTCTTGACAAGGATCTTGAATAAAACGCACATGCTCCAAGGACTTCACGGAATTAGGAGTCACACAGGTGGGTATACCAAGAGAAATGCGGGTAAGCGATGATGAGAGTGTTGTTAAGGGCATCTCTAACTTTTACCCCATTTTCGGTCCCCAAAATGGGGATTTCCCCATTTTGGGGACAACTTACTCCAACCATTCCCCCATTTTTCCCATTTTGGGGACAAGTTACTCCAACCATTCCCCTATTTTTTCCCCCAAATTTTTTTATATTCTTCTCTCACTTCTATATTATATTATTATCTTTCATTTCAATTTTATTTTTAAATTTTCATTAAACAAATTCCATTTTTTATTTTTATTAATTTGTAATTTCCATTAAAAAAATTCCATAAAATTTTAAAAAATATAATATGTAAGCAATTATTATAGATTAACTAATAATTCAACTAAAAGTGAAATCATTGCGATACAAGATTAATTAAATACATATTACATAACGATAAAATACTCGAAATACTATATAAATATTCAACTTCAATCTCTAATAAAATTAACATACAATTTTACATGAAAATAATAAATGCACGAAAATTAATTTATCAAAATTATACGCCAAAGTTAAGATATAAAATTAATATTATAAAGATATTACATAAACATAATTAGGTATATATAAAGAAATAAGTTGAAATATTAAATAATAAAATAAAAAAAAATACATGAATAGTAATGGGGAAGATGAATAGTGTACCCCATATTTGAGCGAACACTATTCATCCCCATTTTGGGGACAAAAATAGGGGAGGGCTGGAGCTTCATTACCCCAAAAATTGCCCCCATTATGGGGAAATGGGGTAAGGTTGGAGATGGCCTAAGGGCATCTACAACCTTTACCCCATTTTTGATCCCTAAAATGGGGATTTCCCTATTTTTGATCACCAAAATGGGGATTTCCCCATTTTTTATCTCCAAAATGGGGATTTTGGGGACAACTTACTTCAACCATTCCCCCATTTTATTCCCCAAACTTTTTTATATTTATCTAATTTTTCTATATTATATTATTATCTTTCATTTCAATTTCATTTTTGAATTTCCACTAAACAAATTCCATCTTTTATTTTTATTAATTTGTAATTTCCATAATTAAAATAATTTCATAAAATTTTAAATAATATAATTTGTAAGCAATTATTATAGATTAACTAAGAATTCAAATAAAAGTGAAATCATTGCGATACAAAATTAATTAAATACATATTACATAACGATAAAATTCATTCGAAATACTAGATAAATATTCAACTTTAACCTCTAGTATTCTCCCATAAATGATCTATTAATGCATTACGAAGTGCAAAATGAGCATCTTTGTCCTTAATTCTTCTATGTCGAAATAAAAATTCTTGAAATCGTTGATTTTCATCTACTGCCATTTTTACATAAAAATAATAAATGCACGAAAATTAATTTATCAAAATTATACACCAAAGTTAAGATATAATATTAATATTATAAAGATATTACATAAACATAATTAGGTATATATAAAGATAAATTAAAAGATTAAATAATAAAATAATAATAAAAAAATGATGAATAATAATGGGGGAAATGAATAGTGTACCCCATATTTGAGGGAACACTATTCATCCCCCATTTTGGGGACAAAAATGGGAGAGGGTTGGAGCTAAATTCCCCCAAATATTTTCCCCATTATGGGGGATGGGGGCAAGGTTGGAGATGGCCTAAAAAGGAGGATCACTATTTGTCATCGACGGGCTTGAATCAGAAGGTAACGGTGATTGTGCAATAGATTGACTAGCAGATAGTTTGAAAGGGAATTAGAGTAAGAGATGAATCAGTAGAAGGAATAGAATACCAATTAGAATTAAAAAGTGAATCTAAAGAATGACGAGATTGATATGAAAAGATATGTTCGAGAAAGACCTCATGACATGAGGTAAAGTACATCTTAGATTAAAATCATAACATAAATAGGCACTTTGATGCAAGAAGTAACCAAGAAAGACATAGGGGACTGATTTGAGATCAAATTTGGATTTGGTATAAGGACGAACGCAAGGATAACAGAGGCATCCAAAGACACGCAAGGATTCATAATTGGGAGAACGACTAAAAAGCTTTTGATAAGGAGAGGAGAATGGAAGAACTGGTGTAGGAAGAAGGGAGGTAAACTATTTGCAGTAATGTGAGGCCAGTTTCTACTAAATGACGATGACGACGTTCAGCAGCCCCATTGTGTTGTAGAGTGTGAGGTGGCATTTGCAGGTAATTTATTCCACAAGATTGAAAAATATTTTTTGAGTGCAATATATTCCCCATCCCCGTAAGTGTAAATTGATTTTATGGTGACATCAAAGGTATTCTCAACGAGTTTTTGGAATGTTGGGAAAATATTATACACATCAGATTTTGCTTTCAAAGGAAAGGACCATATGTACTTTGTGTAATGATCCACAAATATGATATAATAACGAAACCCTTCAATTGATTGCACTGGGGCAAGACTGCATAAATCAAAATATAACAGTTCAAGAGGTCTACTGCTAGTCTGCTACTTAGAGAAGAAACGCCAAACTATTGACGATGATTTTTATTGCGTTAGCATGGAATACAAAGAGATGCTTTAATAGAAGATACATGTAATTGAAACTTGAACAAATAAAATTAAAATCCTAGCGCTAGGATGGCCAAGGCGTTGATTCTAGGAGGCTGATGAAACTCGAATGTTGAAGCAGACAGGATTATGAGAAAATAAAGATGACAGAAGCTTGTATAAGGATTGATCAAGTTGGCCTTTGAATAGAATCTCCTCAGTGAATTGATCCTTCACAAAGAAAATAGTCAGAAAAGAATTCAACTGACACTTGGTTAGAGTTACAAAACTGAGTATGAATAGCATGTTAATAAAGTTTATTCGAAGTTATAATGAAGTATTATAGGAACCTGTAACGATTCGACCGGTCATTTTGAGCATTTACACTTCGCTCGGCAATTTAAGGGCGTGAGTAGTTCTGTATGATGTATTATACGTGTGTGAATCGTTGGTTTTGGTTTTCAGGTTATTTGGAATCGATTTGGAAGAATGAATTTCATTGTTGAAGCTTTAAGTTGGAAGAGTTGACCAAGTTTGTCTTTTTGTGAATTTGACCTCAGAACGGAGTTTTATGGTTCCGTTACGTCCGGACGGTGATTTTAGACTCGGACATATGTCAGGATTTGCAATTGGATATTTTTAGAAGGATTCAGCACTAATTGGCGAAGATTGAAATTTAAAGGTTTGGAAAAGTTTATAAATTTGACTGAGATTTGACTTTAAGGATATAGGATTGTGGTTCCGGAAATTTGAATAACTTTATTATGTTATTTGGGACTTGTGTGCAAATTTTGGGTCATTCCGGGTCGATCTTATATGTTTCGGCGCGAGTTTTGGAAATTGAAAGTTCAAATCATTTAAGTTTGATTCGAGGTGCGATTGATCGTTTGGATGTTGTTATGCATGATTTGAGGCCTTGAGTAGGTCTGTGTTAAGTTACGAGACTTGTTGGAAAGTTTGGACATGGTCCCGAGGGGCTCAGCGTGTTTCGGATTAATTTCGGGCTATTTTTCTTCATGTTTCCATGCTGGTGTGTTCTGGTTTCTAGTGCCTCGATTGGCTTACGCGATCGCGAAGTATGTGATGCGATCGCATTGTGGAAAAAACTTGGAGTTGGAAGATTCTAAATCGCGGTCGCGATTGGAGGACCGCGATCGCGTACCATAGTGTAGGCAGCGTTCGCAGAGTGTTAAGGATGGGTAGCTGGGAATTTGGAATTTCTTATACGCGTTTGCTTAAGAGGTAACACGTTTGTGAAGGCTAGAAACCTGTGTGCTTCGCGTTTGCCTGGTTCAATTCACGATCGCGTAAAGTTTTTATGGAGGCAGTGTTGCTCGTTTATCGCGATCACTAAAGGTTGTGCGCGATCGCGTAGTATATTTTCAGGGCAGTGCATTTTCTTCTTTGCGATCGCAAGGGTATTTCCGCGATCTCAGCTCATATATTTGTCCAGTGATTATAAAGTACTCTATTTCGCGAGTTTCGGCCATTTTTACGAATTTGGAGCTATAGAGCTCGGATTGAGACGATTCTTGAAGTAATTTTCACCATGTGGATTGGGGTAAGTGTTCTCAACTTATTTTTGATTTTATGTTATAAATCTATCTTCGTTTTTGGCATTTGATTGAGGGTTTCAAGAGAGGAATTTGAGGGGGTTTTGCCTAAAGTTTCATAGAGTGAATATTTTTAGTTTTGAACATCGATTCAGAGTCGGATTTGAATGAGACTAGTATGGTTGGGCTCGTAATTGAATAGGTTGTCAGATTTTGTGAGTTTTGTCAAGTTCCGAGGTGCGGGTTGGGGTTGGACTTTTGGGTTGATTTTGGGCTTTTGATTGAAGATTCGACCTTTGTGAGCACGTGGTTTTTGCCCTATAGGAATTTACTCCCATAAAATACAAGAAAAATAATGTTTTCCATTTTTTACAATTTTGTGGGATTTTGTGCTAATTGTTTGCATTTTTATGCATGTTTATTTTTGTTAAAATCATGAAAATGCCAAAAACACCATGCATTGATTAGGTTTCATTTTTTATATTTTTAGGATTAATTAGTAAATTAGTTGTTTTATTTAAAAATGAAAATCACAAAAATTGGCTTACTTTTGCATTTTTAACTTTTTAATTTTTAGATTAGTTATTTCCTCTTTTAATCTAGGATTAATTAATTTTTATAAATATTATAGTAGATAATTAGCTTAATTTTGAAGATTAATTTAATTTAGGTTTTAATTAATTAAAGAAGAAGGAAGAGAAAAGCAATTGAAAAAGGAAAAAAAAGAGAATTAGAAAAGAGGTTGTGTTTAATTGGACTCAAACCAATTTTTTGGCCCAATCCGCCCCAGGCCCAACCTGGTAACCCGGTCCAGCTTTTTACAAAAGACACTGTTTTGAGCTGCATCATCTCAGTCGTTGGATGTCAATGATCCAACGGCCCGGAACTCAAGCCACCCCTAATATAAAATTATCCTAACCTAAGCTCCCCCCCCCCTCATTTCGAACCCCAGTCAGTTCCCCTCACCCAAACACTAATTCAACCTAGCCGCCCCAAAGTCCCAAACCCCCACCGGCCGGCGGTGCGACCCAATCGACCCCAAGTTCTTACCACATAATCACCACCCACCCCTATTTCCTAATCCACCACCATATTTCCCAAAATCCCCATCAAATGCTCTTAGAGCCGGATCTAACAAAAAACAGAAAAGATTGAGTTTGTTTCTCTTTTAACCGTTTGTTGGTTTTACAAGGCTCGTATTGGCTAAAGATTCATGCTAGTCGATTGTTCTTGGCAAGAACAACCGATTAGCGTTCATTTTGGGTCATCCAGGAGTTATTCGAACCCCTTTTGTTCGGTCGGTGCTTCTTAAAGCTTTCTTCCACATTTGTTTAGGTAATAACCAATACCCCTTTCTATTTTCCTTAATTTTCGTGCTTTAGCATATCTAGGTTTTGAGTTTTTCACTTTGCATGATTCCAGTTTTAAATTGTTCTGTTAATTTCAGTGTTTATTTAAGGTTGTTTGAATCGCCATCTCAGTAGCTTAACAATTAGTTTAATTGTATTTGTTAATAAATTATTGTCTTTCGAGTGTTTCTTTTAGAGTCCGTTTTTCGTTTAATTCAGAGGATGTTTGCTTAAGTTTTCAATTGAATTCATTCTTGATTATGGTTTGGGATTCAGTTTGGGCTTGTTAGTACAGAAGCCCAAGGGTAGGTTTGAGCATGTTTGGCTATATAGCCCAATTGCTGGTATTTTTCTTAAAGGTAAATAACAGAAAGTCAAAGGGTATTTAGGGGATTTAGATTGAAAGAATCTTTCATAACCACCTAGGAAGGTTCTACGAAAATGGGAAAAGAGGCTGATTTAACAAATAGGTTTAAAGTTTGGGGTTTGAAATGAACAAAAGGGAATTGAAGAGAAGTAATAATGAGTGAATAAAATCAGGTGCATCAGCCCTAGAATCTTTCTATATAAGGCCTGTTTCACTCATTCTTTAAGGGGATAGCATAGAAGAAGTACCCAAACAACTGAAACATCTTCCTTCAAAAAGAATACAGACTTCTCAGCATTATTCTCTGCACTTAGAACACTCAAAAACACACACACTGATAGGATTGTTTAGATTTAGAAAAAAACACTAAAAGGGATCCCAAATACTATTCCATTGGTCAGCTGATGTTTATTCTTTCTGGGTTTTCAAAAGAGCTTCATTACTTTGCTGGTTTTGGGCTCTAAACATAGACTGAGCTGGTTGAATTGTTGCTGATCACTATTGTGCCGCTGTTGGTCTCCTGGTTTGTTCATCCGGCTAAATTTTCTTTTGTTTCTATTGCTATATCCAGGTATATTCGTTGAGCTTTGAAATAACAAGCTGAAGCTTTAATATGTTTGAGTGGGAAATGAACTTCCAGATCTCTTATTTGGTGTTATCATTTGCCATTATGTTTGGGTTTGTAATTATTAGTTTCAATTCTGATTAGGTGTTAACATTAATGTGTTGTTCTTTAGTATCTTTTCTTTACAAAATCTAAGTATTCAAAGTTCTTATTAATACAGATGATCAGTTGTAGTTTACTAAGCTTGTGATGGGAAGTCGTTAATAGCATAATGTATGTGTATTTGTCAGTTGAATCACCTTGGGTTCCAACACTGTTAGATTAATGGCAGGTTTAGGTCTAGGATAATGCATGAATTCAGAAAGTGAGTCTTTGCATCGATCTAGTAAGTGTGGTGATTGTAATGTAAGCAACTACATTAAGTGATAATAATCTTTTCTTTATTAGCATATTGTTTATCTTGCTTTATTCTGAGTTTAAGCTCAAGGTGGTTTACGAGCAAATAATTTTTAATTTCTTTTGTTATTACCAATAGTGTTGGAATAATGACACGGATGTCTAGCCTTTGATTTTGTTGGATTCCTAATATTCTGAGTTACATCTTAATTCAGAGGAAGAGGAGTCTCAACTGGGCTTGATATTGGTCCAGGCGAGGCAGCCTGGTCAAGTTCTGACCTAAGGCATTTTGTTTGATTTCTCATTTTCCATCTTTGGGCTCAATCTCGAGCCCAGCCTCACTCAATGTATATTTCCCCAAACCAGCTTACTTCGAGTAGTGTAGTAGGCCTATTGTTGGCCCAAGTTTGTATAATTCAGGACCTAACCCCCCTACTCGAACGTATCTATAATTGGTATGCCGCATTACAACTTAGAACCAGTTTAAATATGAGCCCTTTCAATTCGTTGTCTGTAGCACAATTTCTTAAATAAGTGAGGCATGCCATCCCATCATGTAGTCTATGACCCTCATATAATTTTATAACTTAGATGTTAAAAATGAACTTCGTAGTTTACTTTAGGCGTGTTAATTAGATAATTATTGCGGTTATTATTAAAATTCGGGTGTACATTTCATGTGACCCGGTTCTAATTTCCAACAAGGTTAAATAGAACGTGTCATGAATCACGGGTGTATTTCATATAGCGTGGATTGCGATTTGTTTTAAATAACCTTGAAATAATTCGTTAAATAAATAAAAGCGGCTTTAAAGTTTAAAAATGCACGTAGGTTTAAAATGTGTAATTAATCAAATAATTAGGCCAATTATAATAGTTGAGCGACCGTGCTAGAACACGGAACTCGGGAATGCCTAACACCTTCTCCCGGGTTAACAGAATTCCTTACTCGAATTTCTGTGTTCCGCAGACCACAAATAAGAGTCAAACTTTCCTTGATTTGGGATTCTAAATCAGTGACTTGGGACACCATAAATTATCCCAAATGGCGACTCTGAATAAATAAATTAATCATGTTTTGATTGTCACTTAAATTGGAAAAAAACTCCCTTATACCCCTCCGGGGGTGGAAAAAGGAGGTGTGACAGCTTTGGCGACTCTGCTGGGGATTATACCCAGAATCTCCGGTTCAGGGTTCAAGAATTCGAGCTTAGAATGATTGTTATATTTGGCTTTTATTTATTATCTGATTTTTATTACATGTTTGGGCCTAATGTGCTAAATGTTGCTTTTTACCGCTTCGATATTTTTTGGACTGTATATAAATTGTTATGAATCCCTCCTCTCTCTGAGTCTTCTGAATCATCTGAGAATGGTGCACTTCATGTAGCTTCTCTTCTGTTAGAGTCATATCCCAATTTTCGAACGAGGTTCGAACAAATTGACCTGTTGCGCGCCTTGCAAGCCCGTGTCCGCTTGAATCGATCCAAATGCGTTGTCGGAGTCCTGCGGTGTCGCGCCAGTCTCTAGAGCTGCCATACTATTTTCGATGTGATTTTTGGGGTAGTCGTTCTCGATTTTGCTTACCGGGCCAGACATTATCTTGAAATCAAAAGATCTTGGGCAAGAAAAAGTGTGAAAGATAACGTGTGTTTGTGTGACAAAACCAGCAGAAAAATAATCACTATTATTTTTATCCCCACGGTGGGCGCCAAACTATTTACCGTGAAAATGGTAATAATAATTAAATTTGTAAATGGGATTCTAAAAATACGTGATCTATTCTTGAGCTAGTTGTTAAAGCAGTTTATGCTAAGAATGTTAAGTTTAACAATGGAGCTCGAGTTAAAAAAGAGACAGTAACCAAACCGAAGGGGGGCTATTGCCCGGGTGCATAGATGGTCGATGGGACCTTGGGTCGGCATTAGTATCGATCTCGAACTATTGGGGGCAGTCGAGAATGGGATAACAGGCAGGGATATGATCGGTCAAGGCTCTATGTTACCAATATTGAGCAAAGTAGTGAAGAACAAATAAGAGAATAATAAATGCTAAAGCGGCCCCGGGCTAGTGAGAGCGAACAACTTAGAAGAAAAGAGAGAGAGAGAGAGAGGGGGGGGGAGAGAGAGAGAGAGAGAGATTATTGCACTTGTGGAGAGAATGGAGCAACATCAGCCACCTACAAAATGGTATGGGTTCCCCTTATATAGGTGAGGGAACACGGTATGGTACAGAATGCATTAAATGTAAAGATACGGGGATGTGACGGCTAGACAAGACATTAGAGCCTATTGATTCTAGCTGCTTGCATCGGGAGTCCCCCGTCTTTGTAACTCTTGATGGGCCACGGACAGATCCCTTAACCTCGGAGCCACTACAGGGTCGCGGATGATCCTCGAGATAAGGAGCCCGATCATGATCCCATAGCCTCGAGATGCTGTCATGACATTTTGAATATACCTTAATGGCAGGAAATGAATTCCCCTGACTTCACCACATACAGATAGTCTCCGTGTTTCCTAGAACAAAGTAATAGGAAACAATATTGAATCGTCTTCTCGAGGTCATTATTTCCATGACGTCAATCGTCTAAGAGCATTAATTGCCATGTCCCAGGGAACTGTGTAGGGCCACCGTCAAATGCAATAACCGAGAAACACACGAACTACCGTAGGCTCGTCTCTTCTGCTTCCCCAGCGATTCCTATAAATGCTCCGGTTGCTAGATACTCCCCATCTTCACCCTTTCTTCAGGCTCGTAAATCAGAATTTTTCTATTTGATACCTTTACATATTTCCCTCTCTTCACAGAAAGGTTTTACCATTTTTCATGGACAGGACTTCTAGGACGGTCCCTCGACGAAATGATACTGCATCATCGTCCGGATTGTCTGAGGGGGAAAAAATTGGTTCCTACTTTAGAGCAATGGACCCCTCCCGATATTGACACGTCGAATAATTTCGACATCGAGACTACTTCGTCCACACCATGTCGATGTGAGCACATATCTCAATATTTTAGCATCGTGACCGATGCTAACAAAGTGAAGGAGGACTACCGATAGAGCAAGGTAGTGAAGGTACAGATTCCTGACCCCAGCAACAACATTACTGACTTCAAGGCTGGATTTCTTTACATATATACTTACCCATTCACCCTGGGTCCTGATAAATCTGTCGAATTTTCTCCTTTGGAAATCGATCCGGTTATACTTGACTTCTGTTCAGGTGACCCTCGGTCAGATCTACCCATCCTTTTGGAGGATCGTGTTGATGCTCAGGCACTTCACCGAAGGGGTTACAGGCGAGGTTTTTACCTTTAGACATTTGATCAGATTGTACCGCCCTCGGCTGTATCGAGGCCTAATCAAGCTTCGACAGCGGTCCAAAAAATCTTTCTTCACAAGTGTTGATGAGGGAAAGGATTGGGGATAGATGAGCAGGTTTATTCGAGTGAGGACCTCGGATATCATCGACATAAGTGAACTTCCCTCTAGCCACTTCTCAATTCCCCTTTTGTTTGTCACGATAACCCCTTTGGGCTCTCCCCAACCACTGTTTGGCATCCCGAGGTTGTCCCAGATTTGGCGAGATGGATCAGGCATTTGGATGAAAGGTTCCTGTATCATCTTCGATCTTGGACCGTCATGGCTAAGAAGCGTTGGGTGGCTAAGAATCACGGTGAGGTTTCTTTACTGCTCATGCTCCGTATTTTGTGTTCTCTTCTGAGCTCTAAGCAACAACGTATCGTGTTTATTATGTTAGTGCAGGACTTGGTGAGAATATGCAGATGAGGCCACCCCCTGATGGTGAAGTGGAGGCCTTGGGCCTGATATGAACAAGAAAAGGAAAGACAGGGCGGCCACTGCTCGTCCTGATGGAATTGCTGCCCTAACCTCCGGGTTGAGCCCTGATGTTGAGGAGGAGGACGATGATGGAAGTCCATTGAGGAGGAGAACGAGGTAAAGCATGAGAGATGTAAAGGCGCCCCGGTTAGAGGCTGCGGAGTCTGGGATGGCTGGGTCCTGCAGGGCTAAGGAGCCAGGGGTCCTCGAAGAGGACATTGATGTAGCTTCGAATCATGCAGCCGGATTTGATGTAGTTTCTGTTAGCAGGACCGTTGGTCCTTATGGGTTGGGGTTCGGGGCTTTCTAAAAACATGGGTCGCTATTTGGAAAAATTGGCGACCCGAACGATCCTATTCAGAACTTTCCAGTCTCATCAGGAGAGATGAGGGATGCTGAAAGTATGATCGGTGCCACAGTTGGTACTCCTTTCAGAGGGGGAGGCTTCATTGCCAACATTTTTGATGGCGTAGTCAACAGAGCTAATCTCAATGTCTCTTGAGCCATCAAAGCGGCGGAGAAGTCCCTACAACAGGTGATAACTTTTCCTTGCGTGTTTCATTTTGCTCTCGGGCATTATTCGTCATCTTCCTTAACTTTGTCGTTGCACCACAGTGTAAAGAGATGTATGATCATGACATCATTCGTCTTCGTGGGGAATTTTCTTGCCACGAGAAGGAGCGTAATAACATTGCTTCGAAATTACAAGACTCAGAGGCTCGTGGCACCTGGGGAGATAAAGAGTTGGGGGAGCTTCGGGCCTCTTTGGAGGCGGCGCTTCGGGAGAAGACCACTCTTGCTACTCAGGTATTCTGCCTTGCTCATACCTGCTCTTTTACTCCGTATCCACACATGTTTTGTATTCACATATTCATCGTCTTACCTTTCATTATAGGTCGAGCAGAGCAGCTCGCGGATTAATCAATTAGAAGCGGAGGTCTCCGGGCTGAGGGAGCGGAGCGAGACTGTGAACAGGGAATTGGCGACATCCTGGGGCCTTCTCTCGGACGCTCGCAGGGAGATTTCTACTTTGGCCGCGGCTAAGTCTGAGGCCGAACGAGATGCTACTGCTTATAAGGAGGATGCAGCCACAGCGCATGCAATGGTTCGTGAAATATCCCTGACGGCTGAGCAGAAACTGATCTGAGCTGTCAAGCATGCCAAAGCGAAGGCGAAGAGGGAGGTTCTGGAAGAACTTGAGGCCAGAGGCTTCGAGCTGTCTGCCGACCTGGAGGAGGCTAGCGTGACGGATGGAAGGTTGGGGCTCTTGATTGCCCCCGATGGGGGTGAAGATGATAGCGGCGAGGAGTAGTCTCCGAGCCCCTTTTTTGTATGCCTTCTTTTTTGTTCCATGTGTTCTCCCTCCTAAGAGACGAATAGTAAAAGGCGTTTTTCCTTTTTGTCAACATATGAAAGGAGATTTTATTCTGGTAGTCCTTCTTGTTGCTTTCCCTCTTTTTTCGAGCATCGGCCTTTTGGAGCCTTTTTGTAGGACGGACTGGGGGCCCCGAGACCAGCCATGTCCCGAGGTTGAGTCAATAGCCCCTCCGAACCGATATTTGCGACGTCGGGGATCTCCTGAGGTCCCTTGATTTTATGAGTTATGTGGGAACCTGAGGTGATTCTGCTAGTGCACTCCCCAAGGATAAGGTGACGTTAACGCGGCCAGAATTAATTGGCCTTCTTGGGCAATTGAGCAGTTGTTGTCTGGCCCCTATATATTTGTCTATCCGCCCTTCAAGCGGCGGTTTTGCAATCTTTGATAAGCCTATCTCGTTTGCAGAGCCTGGCGCTTTTTGCGAGTCCTTCCACCTCTTTGCTCCAGGAAGTTTTTGCCTGGATCTTACTCTTCTTCTTCTTATTTTGCCGTAGTCATGGTCGCTGCTTCGACACCTGATCCTCGGATGAAGGGCAGTCTTTCTCGTGCTCCACCTTCGATCGGCGCCAGTGGCTCACCCCCGATGCCGGGAGAACGAGGCCCGGGGTGTGCTGCTCTGAAAAGGGTCGCCACATCGGGGAAGCCTCCTAATGTTCCGGGCCATCGGGAGCACGTGTCGAGGATTATTTCATTGGTGAGGGAGGAGAAACTCGGGGTGATCAGGAGAGAGTGCGGATGGTGGGAAGGCGTGATTCTACAAGTACCTTCCCCCAAGGAGAGCGTCATGACGTATGTTGAGGGGTTTCTTGAGCTTGTATACACATGTTCTCACGCCGGGTTCCCCGGACCGGGTCGTGCTTGATTTCTGTAGAAGGTATCAAGTAACGTTGGCGCAGGTTCATCCCTTTCTCTAGAGGATAGTGTAGTCGATGAGATATTTTACTGATAAAGCCAGGATAGAGTTTACCCTTAGTCACCTAAAGGTTGTACTGTCCATTACATTACTGGGGCCTAGTTGCTCTTCAGCGTAGGTCCACTCGAGCTTCTACGATTGGCAGTGAGGAGGATAAGGACCATGGATGGATGAGTTAGTTCGTTTGAGTCCGGACAGCCGACATTATCCCCGGAGAATTCTTACCGTTTCCTGAGAAATGGAACTCCGCACGTAAGCACTCTGTTCGAACTGTCTTTATCTTCATATGAGGTTGGCCCCCAAATGATGTCTTTATGTCCTTTGTTTATAGCAACTCATTGGTTGCCCGGTAAGGTCCCTGATCTAGCCGAATGGTCTCGTAAGCTGGCAGCTTACTGGGCTCACGATAGGCGCTGGTGGCGAGATATTTCAAAAGGGAGATGGGAGGTGAAGCATTATGGTAGGTGCCTGGCGTCCCCCCCCCTTTACGGCTTCCTTTTTGCTAATTCGCCTTATTCCTCTATCGTAGGTGTCGGGAGTTCATTCGAGGTGGGACTAGGTTCCCTGAGGGAGGAGGAGAGATTGTTGGCCCAGGAATCAAGGAGTGCTAGCAAAAGGAAAGGTGTTTCATGGTACGGGAAGGCTTGCGGTGAGGCGCCTTCTCCACAGTGGTTGAGGGGAAGCGATTCAGTCGGCCGGCAAGCTTCCGGGATTGATGCACCATTGGACGTTGCTTCGGCCCTCGATGAGGCTTATCGTCTTGGCCTTGTGGTGAGTTTTTGGCCGTGGTAGGGATGTTCTGGCCTCGTGCTCCTTTATTTTCACTTTACTCACCTGGCTTATCTTCTTCAGGCTTTTGATAGGCTCAAAGCCGAGCTACTTCTTTGCGAGGCCTCATTGCGGGGGGCTCGAGAAAGGGAAAATCCCTCAAACTTCTCTGTGCGACAAAGGAAAATGAGCTATTTTCTTTACGGCGTGGGGCAGACTGAAGTCGTGCCTAGGAGGCCCTTTTGGAGAAACATGTATTATGCATTCTGCACTGGCCTGTATTCCCATTTTTATCTTGTTGTCTTTGATGTGTTGCTGTTTCAGTTGAAGGACAAGGCGGATGAGCTGGGACAACTCTGGGGCGAGGTCGGCAAAGCCAATCGTGAATTCACTGAGATGCAAGCGCGTGTTAGTGCCCATTCTGAGGCCAAAGAGAGGGCGCAGGCCGCGACATCCGTTCTTGAGGCGCAAATTCAGTCTGCTCGTGCGAATGATTCCACTCGGGCGAAGATGATCGCGAGACTCTCATCCAAGCTATCAAGGGAAAAAACCGAGGTGGTGAACGTCCAAGCCGAGGTTGTAATGAATAATACCATGGCGGAGCAAAAAATGGCGGCTCATTCAAGGAGTGTTGCTGCCGCTAAGGCTGAGCTGAAGAAGGCCCTCGATAGTGCAAACAATAGCAGGGAGTATGAGAGGTGTAGGTCATAGAGGGAGACCCTCGAGGAGATTCATGCTAGAGGCTTCGATCTTTCGGAGGAGATCGGACAAGCCAAAGGAGAGGAGTTTGATGCCAAGTTCCTGATATCCGATGATGAGGATGAGGAGGAGGAGACCGTCGGACCATAGCTGTCGGAAAAAAGGGGGAACAAATATTCCCTGCCTTCTTTGTTGTGTATATATAGCTTTCATTATATGATGCAAGCCGAGATTGCCCTTCGTCATCAATATGCAGTAATAAGAGGGGAAACCCCGCAACTTGTATCTTCTGTATTTCTGCTTGTTGAAGTTTCCATTGGGTCGATTCGATCCTGGATTTGCCCTTAGGATTGCATGCTTTGACTTTCTTTGGGTCCAGTCTCCCAGTCAGGATCCGACTCGATCCTAATATACCCTCGAGTTTTGCATTTGTTTGGGCTGGCGATGATGGTTTTTATTTCCTGCCCTTGGGCGTTTGGTTGTTTCAATCAACTTCGGGTCTAGTCTCTGAGTCGTGTTGCGACTCGAGCTTTAATTGACCCCAAAGTATTTTCGGACTGACGATAGTGTCCCTCATGTCGTGCCCTTAGGCAGGTTGCAGTTTTCGGGTCTAGTCTCCGAGTCGCGTTGTGATTTGAGCTTTAATCGACCCTTAAATTTCATTAAGTTTTTGGCCGGCGACAGTGGCACTTATGCCGTTCCCTTAGGCATGTTGCAATTTTTGGGTCCACTCTCTGAGTTGCGTTGCGATTCGAGTTGTAGTTGACCCTTAAATTTCCTTGAGTTTCTGGCCGGCGACAGTGGCACTTATGCCGTTTGGTCATTGAGACCTTTTAGTATGTGGCCTGTAGGCTTGCATAATTAACTATTTTGGATCCGGTCTCCGAATTGGGTTACGATTCGAGCTCATTTTAATCATCAAGTTGTCAATTTTCAAGCTGGCGACAATGGCTCTTACGCTATTTGGTCGTAGAGACCTTTCAATATGAGGCCCATAGGCTTGCTTAGCTGGCGACAATGGCTCTTACACTGTTTATGCCCGTGGGCTTTTTTGTAGGCTTTGTTTTCGCTCGTTAAGGTCTTTTTATAGTATTTTTTCCCGACCCGTCGTCGGTTCCAGAGGAACCTCGATTTCAAGTCGTTGTCGGCGATGTTTTGAGCACCTCGTAAGGTTCATAGCTCGTAGGTCGAGTAGATCGACGCTTTTGCGTTTTGGAACCGACATGGTCGGAGCTCGTTTTTGCCTGTTGAGGGAAGCCTGTTTTAACCGGTTCTTTCCGAAGTATATTCGGAGTAGTGGCCTATAATTTTTAGCAATAGTTGGGCATCTCCGAGTTGCGTTATTTTGGATGTATCAGCCGTTTTGACCGTAGTCATATGCATTTGGCCATAGCCATTTTTGATCCCCAAGCGATAGTTTAGGCGTCTACATCGAGGGTATGCCCTTTAGGGATTCTTACAAATGCGATGTATAGCCTAAACTTCGGGGTTTTCATGTGTTGAGGTCTTATAGTTTTGTCATGCCTGTTGAGGTCTTATAGTTTGTCATGCCTATTGAGGTCTTACAGTTTGTGTAATGTAGAATAGACTTGGTTACGCCGAGGCTGCCCGCTAGGAGTCTTACAGTTTCGGGTTTTCCAGCGTATGGCGAATAACAGTAGTCTCCAAGTCATCGAGTTTGTTTAAGCTTGAAGACCGCTTCTCATGAGCTCGGAGTTCCGACCCTGGGGTCATGTGGGCGCTGAATCATTTAAGTCTCCGAGTATCTCGGGACGTATTTGGCAGAGAGGCCTTCGCCTTGAATATGCCGAAATAGCCTTTTTCGAAGTATGAAATACCGAAAAGATATTCTTCATTATTTGGCGTAGATATAGGTCGTGAATACATATTGTCTCGTTACTGCGAGCTCGACCCGCGTGGGTACGGCTCCCCTGATCATCTGATCCGTTTACATGATTCCGTTTTGAAACTTAGCCTCCCATTTATTGGCCCTTCCGAAGGGACAGTGCCCTTAAGAGAAGGTCATCGCACGTCGTCTGACTATAGAAGAAAGGACTACGATCTCGTTGGATCCCTTTCAGGAGAGTAGCTACTCTGTTAATAATCTTGCTGGCGAAACCTTCTTTAGGTTGGAAGCCCAGTCAAGGGAAGAGAGCTTGGCAGGTCCTGCAGAGGCCCCGGATCTCCGAGTGGAGTTCAGAACTTTTGAATGCCTCGGCTGATTGCCTACATATAGGTTAGTGAAAGAAAGGAAACAACAAAGGAGCGTAGTAGTTCTTCCTTGTTGCGGGATGAACAGGCGACGTTTCAAGGCATGAGCCCTGATACAGCTTTCTGCTATGTTTAACCAGGTTTGGCCGAAGATGTGGTTCTGCTTACCCTTTGATCCCTTCCAGGGCGGAGGCATTAATGTCGGCGATGGGTCATGTGGTGAGGGATTTCCTCTCGTCGCGTGTAGCTCCTTGTCGAATGCTTTAGTCCCACCTCTATCGGGGAGTTTCATCCCTTTGGCGAAGTGGGTTCAAAGTCGCCTCTAGGGGGTATGCCCGTTGTCATTTGAATGGAACGCCTGTGTTTCACGGGCTCGACGTTCTAGTCCGAGCTTAGGCGGGCTATATAGAGGGAGCAACCTTCCTGATTGTTGTGGCGATCGGCATCTGGAATCCATCAAAGATTCGAGGTGTGGGGGTGATTTGGTTCGTTAGTCTGAACTGCCCTATTGGCTTTGGCCTGACACCGTTGGTATAGTTGATCGAACCACCTGTACTCATGAACACATGCTTTACTTAAAATAGGTTAAATGAGGGAGGGGGTTACCAACACGTTAATACGAGGCCGAGGCGAAGTCTCAGCGTCCTTTTCCTTGGATGCAAGGGTGTCCTTTGGGAATATTCCCCGGACTCATCTTTTACCAGCGATGAGCACTTTCACTCTGCATTTTACGGATCTTTGAAGGGTGCCACCGCCCTTTTACTGTCGTGGCAATACGACGTGGCTTGTCAGCTTCGTTTTTTCCCGATCTCCTTCCTCTCTGGGAGCTGGATTTGAGCCTGACCGCTCGATGATACTTGATAGCGACCTCTATTGAATAACACAGTTATCGTTCTTTTGAGTCAGTAACCACGCACGCCCTGCAGTTCCTCAGTCGGGCCATAGTTCTCTTGAAGGGGTTTTGGTCGAATAGGTCCGAGCCGCCTGGTGTTCTTGGTTTTGCTTATGGTGATCACGATGTTTGGTATGGCAATGTTGAAATCGTACTCGGCTGGGTGGGGTTTCCCTGCCAACTGTGCCTTGTTGAATCTGGTTCCATTGGAGGTTCCTCGAGGGTGCTGTCCTCGGGCTATTTCCCTATTGTTGCGAGGTAGGTTGCATCTCGAGTCATTCCTTCCATTCGCAGCACACGGATTATACCTCCATCCGTTTGGCATCAGCTTCTTTGTCGGTAGTCTGCTTGGATATACCAAACCCGAGGAGGTTCCCAGACGGTTGTCCACGGGAGACAGTTGCTGTAAGAGCTTCCACGAACCTGATTCGATCCTTTCTAAGAGATTCCCAAGCATCCTCACAACGGCGGGGTCGGCTACCGATCTGCCGCTACTTTATCTCTCGGGTACTAGCTTGACGTTAGGAAATGTTTCCGGTGTTACTGTGTTGGGAGTCTCCGGGCGACTTTGCAGCCAAGCGATATCCAACTATCGTGCCTGCAACATTTCAAAAATAACATGAAGACTAACTTCCTGTTCTACCCGGGCTGGGGTTTTTTGAGCTTCCTGTTGGTCAACACGTTGTATGCTATCATTGGTGCGCGAGGCTTCGTTGACCTATTGCACACCTTGCAATCCCGCGTCTGCTTGAATCGATCCAAATGCATTATCGGAGTCCTACGGTGTCGTGCAAGCCTCTGGAGCTGCCATATTGTTTTCGCTATGCTTTTCGAGGTAGTCATTCTCGATTTTGCTTACCGAGCCAGACATTATCCTGAAATCAAAAGATCTTGGGCAAAAAAAGTGTGAAAGATAACGTGCATTTGTGTGACGAAACCAGCAAGAAAATAATCACTATTATTTTTAGCCCCACGGTGGGCGCCAAACTGTTTACCGTGAAAATGGTAACAACAATTAAATTTGTAAATGGGATTCTAAAAATACGTGATCTATTCTCGAGCTAGTTGTTAAAGTATTTTATGCTAAGAATGTTAAGTTTAACGATGGAGCTTGAGTTAAAAAGAGGCAGTAACCAAACTAAAGGGGGGCTGTTACCCGGGTGCATAGATGGTCGATGGGACCTCGGGGTCGGCATTAGTATCAATCTCGAACTATCAGGGGCAGCTGGGCATGAGATAACAGGCAGGGATATGATCGAGCAAGGCTCTATGTTACCAATATTGAGCAAAGTAGTGAAGAACAAATAAGAGAATGATAAATGCTAAAGCGGCCTCGAGCCAGTGAGAGCGAACAACTTAGAAGAAAAGAGAGAGAGAGAGAGAGAGAGATTATTGCACTTGTGGAGAGAATGGAGCAACATCTACCCCCTACAAAATGGTATGGGTTCCCCTTATATAGGCGAGGGAACATGGTATGGTACAGAATGCATTAAATGTAAAGATACGGGGATGGGACGGCTAGAGAAGACACTAGAGCCTATTGATTCTAGCTGCTTTCCTCGGGAGTCCCCCATCTTCGTAACTCTTGTTGGGCCGCGGATAGATCCCTTAACCTCGGAGCCACTGCAGGTCTGTGGATGATCCTCGAGATAGGGAGCCCGATCATGATCCCACAGCCTTGAGATGCTGTCATGACATTCTTAATATACCTTAATGGCGGGAAATGGATTCCCCTGACTTCACCGCATATAGAAATCCCGTTAGAACTCCACATGTGGTGGAATGATTTAGGGTATGTTAGCAGAGATACTGTGATAAAAGCTTTGGGTCTTGTTGGACTTCTGAAGATTAAGCCGATGACGGATATAATTGAGGCTTTAATACCCTTTTGGGACCCAGCGCATAATGTGTTCCATTTTCCTGATTTTGAGCTAACCCCTACGCTTGAGGAAATAGCGGGCTACGCTGGTTTTAGTGGGAATCTCATAAATCAATACCCAGTGGCACCTAGAACGGTGACTCCTCATAAGTTTCTGGATCTTCTAAGCTTCAATCAGGAAGTTAAAGATGGAAATTTGGCTGAGGGATTCTACATATTATACTTCGTGTACCGACGTTACAGGAATCCCTACGGGTTTAAGATTCCAGATACCGGACTTACTCATTCGGGAAACAAAGATAAGTGGTAAGCTCGGCGGGGACTGACTTTTATAGTGGCATTCCTAGACGTTTTAATTTGCCCAAGAAAGGATGGAAACATAGAATTGGGGATTGTGGGAATAACTGAATTCATGACTAAAAAGGCTAATGGCACCATTGTACCGATGATCCTAGCGGAGATTTATCGAGCTCTAACTCTTTGTCGAGAAGGAGGAAAGTTTTTTGAGGGGTGCAATATGTTTCTACAACTTAGGATGGAGGAACACCTCTACCACCGCCCGGGGTACATGAACTACGGTATGATCGGTCTTAAATGCATTGAAAACATGAAAACCGGGTGGAGGGCCATGAGTTTTCGGAAGGTACGGAAGCATGGTTCACACATTTGAGCTCCCTGACTGCAAGAAAAATTAAGTGGACATTCGGGTGGCCCTCGGTCAGTGAAGTCATTTACATGTCAGCCGAAGTATGTTTTCTTCTATTGATGGGTCTCCGGAGCATTCAGCCTTATGCCCCACACAGAATTCTACGCCAACTAGGCAGGTACTAGACTATCCCGCATGATGAGGATTTGAGTCGGCAGGTCATCGAACTAGGACCAAAAGTTATTTTCCGGGAAGAAAAGGTGCGTCAAATTTGGCTTAAATGTAGGTTCCTAGAGCCAAAGACTCGGGTACGAGATCTATCCAAAGGCGAGTTAGCGCCTAGTTACAAAACTTGTTATGGTAAAAGGTCTCAAGTCCATCAAGAGCCCGAATGGCCTACCAAAAGGCCCCATGTCCAACAATTCACTGATGGGGCACAGGAGCAATGGGATTGGTTGGCAAAAGAGGCAAGCTACAGAGCCACAATAAGCAAATTGGAGGGGCAAATCCGAGATCTTAAATGTGACAAAAGTGTACAGGCCGCTGCTGATGAAGGGGAGAAGAAGAAATTGGCCCAAGAAAACAAGGCCCTTCGAGCACAAATCCAAAAAATGAAGATAGCTGCTGAGAATTAGGAAAGGAGCCGAAAGGATGAAAGACTTATAAATGGTCTTAGGAGGAAAATGGTTGAGTGCGAGGATGATTTGGAAAAATTTAAGGGTAATCTAGCGAGAGCTCAGGCACAGTTAGCGAAGAACGCATAGGGACGAGCAGAGTTTGTCCGGCAAGTAAAGAAGAAATATGAGGGAGAAGCCACCAATTTGAAGAAAAAACTAACTACCCTCGAGAACGAGATGGCCAAACAAACAAAGAGCTTCAAAGCAGAAAGAGAACACTGCTACTCCCTGATGTCGCAGCTAGAATAAGACCTGCAGTAGCTTCAAGAGCAAAATCATACAGCCGAATAAGTTTTGGAGGCCAAGTCTCAGCAGATCGGACGGTTGCTACAAGAGAAGGGTATTATTAGAGAAAGGGTTAGGAGCATTGCGGACTACATTGTAATGAAGTGAAATGAATATGAAGACATGACCAGGTCCATGTTCTTCTCTTCAATTATGATTTTTGTCTGACAGATCACAGATGACCTATTTCGCCTTCAAGAAGATATCGTGCATAGGATCGCGATGAGACCGACTGATGTCATACGAGCCCCTGGAGCAGTAATTAAGGCACTTATGTATTCATAATTTTTATTCGAGTCCGTATTTGCATCTTTCTTCCGGAGTCTGTTAGTCCATTTTCGAGTCTGTTTTTCTATTGGAGTCTGTTAGTCCACCTTTCGAGTCTGTTAGTTTTTATGATTAAATTCTGTCGGAGAAGTCGTTGTAACCAGGATGTTTTGCTTTTATTTTATTTTATGAAAATTGAAAACCCAAAAAAATGTATCTTTCTTTTATTTTACACTTATCCCCAGAACTACTCTTGGTCTGATTCATGCAGCGTCATGATACGTAGGCAATCCCCATAGGATTCGATCATAACCGTGAAATGAAAAGAAAAAAAGAGAGAGATGAAAAGAAAAACTGTGGGAAAGAAATAATGGCAAAACAGAGAGGGAAAAATGAGAGAATAAAATAATAAAGACAAGAATCAAGCAAAGAAAAGCAAGAATGAAAAAAGAGAGAGAAGGAAATTGCAAAATGAAAATTAGTGAAAGTCGGGATGACGCAAGCAGTCGTTCAAATGCATAATAGAAATGGTTAACTGCTTATGTGCATTGCATCCCCAACGTGTGGTTGCCTATCTTCTAAGCTCTTAATCGCTAACAAGTTTTCTTGTTGTCATCAAGTCCAGGCAGGTGGTTAGTTTGTTTGGCATTCTGAAAACTCACACGTACAACACCGGGTCCAAAGACAAGTTGATCATGGCTGGCAAAGAATTGGATGCAAGTGTTATTGATCCGTCAAGGGAGGGGGGAAGAGTCTGATGTTAATCTGAAAGAGGAGTTACATAAGTTGAAACACCAGATGGCAGAGATGTACAAGGCATAGATGAAAGGGCATCCACCACCATCATACCCCGCCAACCCTGCTTTCGTCCCGCCACTGGATCAATCCCAAGAACCTCCCACTGTTGATTCATCTCCAGACTTCCCCCATTACCACCATTGTCAAGGCACCACTTCCTAAACCACACAAGCACCACCAGCTAAACCAATCCCATACCCCCTCCACCAGCCACCCCTGTTTTTGTAGCACCTCCACCCGCTACACTCCATCGATCCTCCAGTGAGCCCTTATTCCAGACTCAAGAAAACCAATACTATCCCTCGCAGCCTACTTTCAAGGCCCTAGATTATTACTCCTACACTCCCTATTTCGACCTCCTTATTGAGATTGAGAAACTGCCTAAAACCCTAGAGCAGGAGGAGATGTTCAAAAAGGTAAGAAGCCTAGAACAATCATTCAGAAACATGAAGGGATTGGGAGGCCAGGTGAGCGTAGCCTACAAAGATTTGTGTATGTTTCCTGATGTGCAGTTGCCTGTGGAATTCAAGATGCCTAAATTTGATCTATATGACGGGCACGGAGACCCGGTGGCCCACTTGAGGGGTTTCTGCAGTAAAATAAGAGGAGCTTATGGGAAAGATGAGCTATTGATGGCATAGTTTAGACATAGTCTGAGTGGCGCGGCATTGGAGTGGTACACTCGTCAGGATCATAGCAGATAGTATACCTGGGATGATTTGGCCCAAGCATTCACTCGTCATTTCCAGTACAACATCGAGATTGTTTTAGATCGTTTGTCTTTGACTAAGATTGAGAAGAATCCTAGTGAAAGTTTCAGGGAATACGGTTTTTGCTAGATAGAACAAGCGGCAAGAGTTAACCCCTCGATGGAGGAAAGTAAAATGGTGGAATACTTTCTGCAGGCTCTGGAGCCTACTTACTTTGGCCATCTGATATCGGTCATAGGCAAATCTTTCAATGAGGTAGTGAAGATGGGCGGCATGGTGGAAGAAGGGATTAAATCGAGCAAAATCATGAGCTACTCGGCCATCAAGGCAACTACTCAAGCCATTCAGAATGGTACTGGAGGAGTGATTGGAAAGAAGAAGAAAGAAGATGTGGCAACAATTGATTTAGGATCGTGGTTTGGACCGAGGGGCCCGCCACACCATTATACCCAGCCTCGACCCCATCACCGAACCTACACCCAAACCCCATATAATCCTACCCAGGTCCACAAAATGCTTACCCACCCCCTCGAGCCTACCAAAACCCTATCGGCCCAAGTTTACGGCCCAATCCAGCGTTTAAAAATGAGAGGTTGCAGCGGAAGAAAACTTTCACCCCATTGGGGGAGTCTTATACCATTTTATTCGAGATATTAAGGCAGTTGGATATGCTGAGGCCAATTGAGTCGAAATTGCCAAACCCTCCTCCAAAGAATCTTGATTACTCCATGAGTTGTGCATATTGTTCTGGTACTCCGGGGCATGATACGGAGAAGTGCTGGCACTTGAAAAATTCCATCCAGGAGCTCATCAAAACAAACCGAATTAAAGTCCAGACTCTAGAGGCACCCAACATCAATTAGAACCCATTGCCAACCCATGAGGAAACAAACATGATCGAGATAGTACACAAGGAGGGGAACCCAAGAAGCCCTCACAATCTGTTATGATGATTCGGTCTAGCAAGATCAAGCCAGTCAAAAACCAACGGTCGAAGGATCGGTGAACAAGTTGAGCATGACAAATGGTGAGCCATCTGCGGTAGTTGAGAAATGATACCCAAGTGATGTTATAGCAAAGCAAGAAAAGTCAAAAGTGGTTGTGCCAGGGTTGGCAAATAAGCCTATCATAATTGTAGAGGGTGCTCGTATAAAACTTGTCGTCATCAAGCCTATAATCCAGTTGCTAGTAGTCAACACCAAGGCTATCCCATGGAACTATGAACGGGTAATAGTGACCTATAAGGGAAAGGAAGTGAAAAAAGAAGTCAATGAGGCCCAGGGATTAACTCGTTCAGGGATATGCTTTGCCCCAGAAGAGTTAAGGAAAGCTAGAACATCCAGAGATAACCCAGTTCTAGTAAAGAAAGCAGTCACTGAAGAAGAGGCGGAGGAGTTTTTGAGAAAAATGAAGGTACAAGATTACTCCATCGTGGAGCAGCTGAGAAAGACACTCGCTCAGATTTCCTTGCTATCATTGTTGATCCATTCAGATGAGCATCGTCGGGCCCTGATGAAAATTCTGAACGAAGCTCATGTCCCCGACAAAATTTCAGCGAACCAGCTGGAGAAGATCGCCAACAAAATATTTGAAGTGAACAGGGTCACTTTCTCTGATGATGAGTTGCATGTGGAAGGTACTGAACACAACAAAGCTCTCTATCTCACGGTAAAATGTGAAGATTCTGTGGTCACTAGGGTGTTAGCTGACAATGGTTCCAGTGAAAACATCTGCCCTCTCTCTACTCTGAATAAGTTAAAAGTTGATGATGAGAGGATTCACAAGAACAGCATATGCGTCCGGGGTTTTAACGGTGGAGGAAAAGACTCAGTTAGTGATATAGTGCTTGAATTGACAATAGGACCGGTGGAATTCACCATGGAGTTCCAGGTACTGGACATAGCCGTCTCTTACAATTTGTTGTTAGGTCGGCCTTAGATACATGCTGCCAAAGCAGTCCTGTCCACTTTGCACCAGATGGTCAAGTTCAAATGGGACAGGTAGGAGATCGTCATGCATTATTGAGGCTAGAGATGACAAAGGGCCTTGGGTCTATCAAGTTTTTGAAACAGTATCGGTCGAGAAAGTTCCAGAAGGGAAATGTGTTCCAACTCCAAAGATAGCCTCTACATCCGTCATGGTGGCCTCTGAAATGCTTAAAAGGGCTTTGTGCCAGGTAAAGGTCTGGGTGCATCCTTGCAAGGTATCATACAGCTAGTGTCCCTCCCTAAAAATTTGGGTATGTTCGGTCTTGGATTCAAACCCACAGCGGCAGATGTGAGAAGGGCTAAAAGGTTGAAACAGAAGGCGTGGGCACTTCCGAAGCATATCCCGCGTCTCTCCAGGTCTTTTGTCAAGTCCGATGCCAGGAAACGCCCAGTGACAACAGTTTCGAGTTCTGTGGTTGACATTGATGAAGAGTTAATTGGAAGGTTCCAGAGGTTGTTTGATGATGTGAACATGGTAGAAGTTGGAGAAGGTTCTAGGAAAGCGGACGTGCAGTTCGTCGGACCGAATGTAAAGATTAACAATTGAAAGGCTACTCCTCTCCCTACTTGGAAGGAGTCTTGGTAGTTTGTTTTGTTTTCCTTTCTATTTGGGTCATTCCTGGGTTGTGACCCAGATTTTTATTTTCCGCTTGTTGATGTACGAATCTTGTTATCCTTTATTTTCAATAAAATGCAATTTCCCTTTTCCATCATTCCTGATAGTTTTATTTTTGTTTTCTTTTCTTCTCTGTACAGTTCTTTTTATGCTGGTTTCAATGACATGACATGCATGAGGAATCTCCGCCCAAGTCTTAAAAGTCAATCTAATTCTGAAAAAATAATCCAAGAAATAAAGTGTGATAATGAATCAGAATATGATGAGGATGAGGCCTTTGAAGAGATTAGTAAGGAACTAAATCATTTTGAAGAAAACCCCAAGCCTAATCTGAATGATACGGAAGCAATCAATCTAGGGGATCCAGATAATGTCAGAGAAACTAAGATAAGTGTCCATCTTAAACCGCAAATCAAGGAAGAAATAATTAAAGTATTGTTGGAATATAAGGATATTTTTGCATGGTCGTATGATGATATGCCAGGCTTGAGTACCGATTTGGTGGTCCATAAATTGCCAATTGATCCAGCATTCCCTCCCGTCAAGCAAAAGTTGAGAAAGTTCAAAACTGACATGAGTGTGAAGATTAAAGAAGAAGTCACAAAGCAGCTTGATGCAAAGGTCATTCGAGTCACGTGGTATCCCACGTGGTTAGCCAATATTGTGTTTGTGCCAAAGAAATATGGTAAGACCAGAGTGTGTGTTGATTACCGTGACCTCAACAAAGCAAGTCCAAAAGGACAATTTTCCACTGCCAAATATCTACATTTTGATTGATAATTGTACCAAGCATGAGATTGGGTCTTTTGTGGACTGCTATGTGGGGTATCATCAGATTTTAATGGATGAGGAAGATGTAGAAAAGACGGCATTCATCACGCCGTGGGGAACATATTGCTACTGGATCATGCCTTTTGGTTTGAAAAACGCTGGGGCAACTTACATGAGGGCAATGACTACCATATTCCATAACATGATACACAAGGAGATTGAGGTTTACGTGGATGATGTGATCATAAAGTCCAAGAAGCAGTCTGACCACGTCAAAGATTTGAGAAAGTTATTTCAGAGGCTCTGCAGGTACAATTTTAAGCTCAATCCTACAAAGTGTGCATTTGGTGTTCCATCTGGGAAACTATTGGGTTTTATAGTCAATCAGTGGAGCATTGAGTTGGATTCGTCAAAGATCAAAGCTATCTAGAAGTTACCACCGCCAAAGAACAAGACCGAGGTGATGAGTTTGTTCGGGTGCTTAAACTACATCAGTAGGTTTATTGCTCAACTCACGACAACTTGTGAGCCCATCTTTAAGTTGTTAAAGAAGGATGATGCGGTCAAATGGACTGATGAGTGCCAGGAGGCATTCGATAAAATCAAGGGATACTTGTCAAACCCACATGTGTTGGTCCCGCCGGAACCCGGGATACCTTTGATTCTTTATTTGACAGTCCTGGATAATTCATTTGGTTGTGTGTTGGGTCAGCATGACATCACTGGCAGGAAAGAGCAAGACATCTATTATATCGGCAAGAAGTTCACATCTTATGAGGTTAAGTATACTCCCCTTGATAGGATATGTTGTCCCCTGACTTGGGTAGCACAAAAATTGAAGCATTATTTGTCGTCCTACACTACTTACCTCATTTCTCACCTAGATCATTTAAAGTATATCTTTCAGAAGCCAATGCCCACAGGGAGACTTGCGAAGTGGCAGATTTTGCTCACAGAGTTCGACAATATCTATGTGACTCGGACCGTGATGAAAGCCCAAACATTGGTCGATCATTTGGCCGAGAACCCGGTCGATGAAGAATATGAACCATTGAGAACTTATTTTCCTGATGAGGAGGTGATTCATATTGACGAGGCGGAGCAGCTTGAAAAACCAGGTTGGAAACTTTTCATTGATGGGGCCGCTAACATGAAAGGTGTCGGAATAGGGGTCGTGCTTATTTCTGAAACAGGGCATCACTACCCTGTTACGGCTCAGCTTTGCTTCTATTGTACCAACAACATGGCTGAGTACGAGGCATGCATTTTGGGGTTGAGTCTATCTGTAGACATGGGAGTTCAGTAAGTCTTGAGCTTGGGAGACTCGGATCTTTTGGTGCACCAGATTCAAGGAGACTCGGGATTTAAAGCTTATACCGTATCGTCAATGTCTGCACGATATTTGTCAATGGTTTCGATCAATAGAATTCAAGCACATTCCAAGGATCCATATTGAGGTTGTCAATGCTTTGGCCACCTTGGCGTCAATGTTGCACCATCCGGACAAAGCTTATGTTGACCCTCTGCACATTCAAGTTCTTGATCAGCATGCCTACTATAATGTGGTTGAGGAAGAACTTGATGGTGAACCATGGTTTCATGACATCATGGAGTATATCAGGATGGAGGTATATCCGGTATAGGCCACAGGTGATCAAAAGAGAACAATTCAGCATTTGGCTAGTGGATTTTTCTTAAGCGGGGGAGTCTTGTACAAAAGAACTCTAGATCTTGGGCTGTTGATATGCATCGATGCTAAGCAAGCCACGACTATCATGATCGAGGTATATTCCGGAGTTTGCGGGCCACATATGAGCGGGTATGTTCTAGCAAAGAAGATTCTTCGAGCAGGGTATTATTGGCTCACCATGGAACGATATTGTATCAGCTTTGTGCGCAAGTGTCATCAATGCAAGGTACATGGAGACTTGATTCTTCCCCGCTATCTGAGTTGCACACAATGTTCGCACCGTGGCCCTTTGTTGCTTGGTGCATGGATGTCATTGAACCAATTGAGCCTGCAGCATCAAACGGGCATAGGTTCATTCTGGTGGCTATTGATTATTTCACTAAGTGGGTTGAAGCTAAGACTTTCAAATTTGTGACCAAGAAGGCAGTGGTCGATTTTGTTCATTCAAATATCATTTGTCGGTTTGGAATCCCAAAGGTGATCATCACAGATAATGGTGCTAATCTTAACAGTCATTGGATGAAACAAGCATGTTAACAGTTCAAGATTACGCATCGAAATTCCATCATGTATCATCCCAAGGCGAATGGAGCAGTCGAGGTAGCCAACAAGAACATAAAGAAGATACTTCGGAAAATGGTGCAAGATTCCAGGCAATGGCATGAAAAGTTGCCCTTTGCTTTGCTGGGTTATCGCACTGTTGTTCGCACTTCAGTAGGTGCAACTCCTTATTTATTGGTGTATGGTACTGAAGCAGTGATACCCGCAGAAGTTGAAATTCCATCTCTTCGAATTATTGCTGAAGCCGAAATTGATGATGATGAGTAGGTCAAAGCCCGTTTGGAGCAATTAAGTCTGATTGACGAGAAAAGATTGGTGGCAGTGTGTCATGGCCAGTTGTATCAAAAAAGAATGTCAAGAGCATACAAAAAAAAGGTGCGTCCCCGAAAATTTGAAGTGGGTCAGGAAGTATTGAAACGTATCTTTCCACATCAGGCTGAAGCAAAAGGCAAGTTCGCCCCAAATTGGCAGGGGTCATTTATTGTAATAAGAGCGTTGTCCAATGGTGCTTTATATTTAACAGATATAGAAGGCAAATGTGTAGATATGGCTATCAATTCTGATGCGGTCAAAAGATATTATGTATGATTTTTTTGGTTTAAATTGCGTTTGTTTATACTTGGCATGTTTTGAAGATTGGAATGACAAAGGCATTTTATTCTGTTATCTAAACACTTTATCCTTTGGTACCCCTTTGAGCCTTATTTATTTTCTTTCATACCCCTCTTTTGGAATCAGTAGCAAAATTCAGAGATATGAACGCAAAAGGTAAGTAAAGAAGAAAAAGAGAAGAAGATAAGAGAAAAGAGAAAGAAAAGAATGAAAAAAAAGTGAAAAAAAAAAAGAAAAAGAGAAAAAAAAAAGAAAAGATAAGGAAAAGAGAGAAAAGTAACAACAACAAAGCAATTCATATGACATGAACTACGTTCGACCTGATTCCTTTTAAGGATACGTAGGCAGCCTCACGGTTCGGTCCCATCAAAATAAAAATTCAAAAGTCCCCAAGCAAAGAAACTGGGGCAGAAAGTTGTGGTTGTTGTAAGAGATCTGATTCCGAAAGTTGTAATTTTGAACCCGTTCAAGCTGTTTTGAGCCTTTGTGACATCCTTTCTTTCTAACCATATCCAAAAGCCCACATTACGGTCCAAAGAAAGACCTTTCGATCAGTCTTCGAGAGATTCTAAGTCGATAAAGTAGATGTGTGATTCATATCAAGGGCAACACTCCGGTCTAAGCAGTAAAAATAAAAAATGAGAGAGTCTTATCGGTGAAAACCCTCACAGGCACCATAAGGCGATGGAAAGTCGGGAGAAATTAAAAAATGAGAGAGTCTAACTTGTGAAAACCTTCACGGGCATTGTAAGACAACGGTGAGTTGAGAGATGAATAAATAAGAGAGGTTTGCTGGTGAAAACCCTTCAGGGCACCGCAAGCCGAATAAGGTTGTTGACTTTGCAAAGGAATCGGATTATGGGGACCCCAAGCATAAAGTGTGAAGACTGAAAGAGGATTGACTGAATGGACTAGGCTGATTAATCCGAAGTGCATATCATGACCATTGATGCCAGCAGCCTCACTCAGATAAGTTATTTTTCCCTTTCTTCCTCAAACAGTCTTTCTGTTTTGATTTTCTTCTTTATTCATAATTCTTGAAGTCATTGCATTTCATTTCCTTTTGGGTCTACTCCTCTAAAGTTTTTTCCAATGTTAGCCTTGTTTAAGAAAGTAAGAAAGGATTTAAAAGCTTACTACCAACTTCAAAAATTGCACAAAGCAAAGTGCGGCCAAAGCATACCAGAAATAGCATGATGCAAAAGTGAAAAATAAGGTGTTAATGAAAGTTCAGGAGGTCGAGTAGTTTGTGAATTTTGTGGAAGATACAGAGTTTCAAATTGGAAGGACAGAAATGTAAAACAACGGGTTGGGTGTAGAGCATTTGGGTCATTCAGGGTCCTGTGGTTGAAATTCAATCAGAAAGGCAAACAATTCTTGGCCAGTTCAAGGCGGCCAGTCAAAGCAAAGCACGGCAGCGAAAGGGCCACCTTCAGCAAGAATGCCGCAAACTAACCACCACATTTTCAAACTGACAAGATTTTTCTTTGATTGAAACAGGGGCAGGAAATTTCATTTGTTTCAGAGAAACCCTCCGTGAGGAAAGTAAGTGCTAGACAGGCTCGGCAGTAAGTTCCAATACCCTCCTGGATAACAGGATTTAGTAAGTTTTGAGACCCTCGCAAATGACAAGGTCTGACGAGAGGTCTACTTTTAGGAAGTATAATTTGGCATTTAAAATTTTTCACTCTTGAGATGAGGCTTGGTTTGAAATTTGCAGGATAAAGGAATTTAGTTTAGAATTTATTTTGATAACAAGAATCGATTAACACTCACAGATGCTCCCAAATCAAACTAGGGCAGAAAAATTTCTTTTGTTTTGTCTGTTTTGTTGTAATCAGGCGCCCAATTGGAGAATAAGGGAAGACAACATGAGTTTCAAGAAGAGGACAATTTAGGTTCAGCAATCAGGCACCCCCTGAAGAACAAGGAAAGACAGTTCAAAGGAAAAGCAGTCTCAAGAGAAAGCAGTCAGGGTCAAGCAATCAGGCGCCCACTAAGAGAACAAAGGGAAGACGGCACAAGTTCAAAAGAAAGCGGGTCAAGTTCAGCAATCAGGCGCCCACCTGGTAAACAAGGGAAAATGGTTCAAGTTTCGAGGGAAAACAGTTTCAAGTAGTAAGAGAAGATGGTTCGAGTGTCTACAGTCAGGCGCCCACCTGGAAAACAAGGAAAAACAATTCAAGTTTCAGAGGAAAGGAAGACGGGTCAAGATCAGCAATCAGGCGCCCACCTGGAAAGCAAGGGAAATGGTTCAAGTTTCAAGGGAATACAGCTCAAGTGTTGGAAATCAAACACCCATCTGGAGAACAAGGGAAAGCAAGTCAAGTTTCAAAGAAAAACAGTGCAAGTGTTAGAAATCAGGCACCCACCTAGAGAAAAAGGGGAAATAGGTCAAGTTTTTAGGAAAAGCAATTCAAGTTTTGGCAATCAGGGGCCCACCCGGAGAGCAAGGGAATATAGTTAAAGTTTTGGCAATCAGGCGCTCACCTGGAGATCAAGGGAATACAGTTCAAGTTTTGGCAATCAGGAGCCTACCTGGAGAGCAAGGGAATACAGTTCAAGTTTCGAAGGAAGACAGTTCGAGTATTCGCAATCAGGCACCCACCTGGAGAACAAGGCAGGCAGTCCAAGTTTCGAAGGAAGACAGTTCGAGTATTGACAATCAGGCGCCTACCTGGAGAATAAGGAAATTCACTTCAGAATGCAATTCAAGTCAGCAACAAAGGAAGCTCACCTGGAGAGTACAAGTCAACAGAGCAGCAAAAACTGCAAGATCAAGTTTGAAGATACGTAGATAGGATTCTTGTAATTCATAGATCATAGTTTAGTCTAGTTTTTATTTTTGTCTTCATGTAATAAGGAGTTCAGCAAGCAGTAGTAGCAGCAGCAACAGTGAAATTACAGCTTCCTGGTAGTCCCAGCTACCGAAACTTCCCGAACTCCACTGACATGATTCCTTTATAGCCAAGGATATGTAGGCAACTCGGAAGCAAGGTACGATCAAATCTTTCCAAAAATGCTTCCCACAGAGTATTCAAATGGGCAAAAATCGCTCGTATCCGCTCACTTTATCTTTGCACGAAAACTCTTCGTGTTTCCGAGCAAAGAGGGGCAGCTGTGAGCACGTAATTTTTGCCCTATAGGAATTACTCCCATAAAATACAAGAAAAATAATTTTTTCCATTTTTTACAACTTTGTGGGATTTCGTGGGAATTTGTGCTAATTGTTTGCATTTCTATGCATGTTTATTTTTGTTAAAATCATGAAAATACCAAAAATACCATGCATTGCATTTAGGTTTCATTTATTATTTTTAGAATTAATTAGTAAATTAGTTGTTTTATTTAAAAATAAAAATCACAAAAATTGGCTTACTTTTGCATTTTTAGATTAGTCATTTCCTCTTTTAATCTAGGATTAATTAATTTTGTAAATATTATAGTAGATAATTAGCTTAATTTTGTAGATTAATTTAATTTAGGAATTTAATTTAGGTTTTAATTAATTAAAGAAGAAGGAATAGAAAAACAATTGAAAAAGGGGGGAAAAGAGAATTAGAAAAGAGGTTGTGTTTAATTGGACCCAAACCAATGTTTTGGCCCAATCCGCCCGAGGCCCAACCTGGTAACCCGGTCCAGCTTTTCTTATTAACCAAACGACATCGTTTTGAGCTACATCATCTCAGTCGTTGGATTTCAATGATCCAACGGCCCGGAACTCAAGCCACCCCTAATATAAAACTTTCCTAACCTAAGCTCCCCCCCCCATTTCGAACTCCAGTCAGTTCCCCTCACCCAAACACTAATTTAATCTAGCCGCCCCAAAATCCCGAACCCACACCGGCCGGCGGTGCAACCCAATCGACCCCAAGTTTATACCACATAATCACCATCCACCCCTATTTCCTAATCCACCACCATACTTTCCAAAATCCCCATCAAATGCTCTTAGAGCTGGATCTAACAAAAAACAGAAAAGATCGAGTTTGTTTCTCTTTTAACCGTTCGTTGATTTTACAAGGCTCATGTTGGCTCGAGATCCATGCTAGTCGATTGTTCTTGGAAAGAACAACCGATTAGCATTCATTTTGGGTCATCCCAGAGTTATTCGAACCCCTTCTGTTCGGTCAGTGCTTGTCAAAGCTTTCTTCCATATTTGTTTAGGTAATAACCAATACCCCTTTCTATTTTCCTTAATTTTCGTGCTTTAGCATATCTAGGGTTTGATTTTTTTCGCTTTGCATGATTCAAGTTTTAAATTGTTCTGTTAATTTCAATGTTTATTTAAGGTTGTTTGAATCTCCATCTCAGTAGCTAAACAATTAGTTTAATTGCATTTGTTAATAAATTATTGTCTTTCAAGTGTTTCTTTTAAAGTCCTTTTTTCGTTTAAATTCAGAGGATGTTTGATTAAGTTTTTGATTGAATTCATTCCTGATTATGGTTTGGGATTCAGTTTGGGCTTGTTAGTACAGAAGCCCAAGGGTAGGTTTGAGCATGTTTGGCTATATAGCCCAATTGCTGGTATTTTTCTGAAAAGGTAAATAACAGAAAGTCAAAGGGTATTTAGATAATTTGGATTGAAAGAATCTTTCATAACCACCTAGGAAGGTTTTAGGAAAGTGGGAAACGAGGCTGATTTAACAAATAAGTTTAAAGTTTGGGGTTTGAAATGAACAAAAGGGAATTGAAGAGAGGTAATAATGAATGAATAAAATCAGGTGTTGCTGCCCTAGAATCTTTCTATATAAGGCATGGTTCACTCATTTTTTTAGGGGGATAGCATAGAATTAATACCTAAACAACTGAAACATCTTCCTTCAAAAAGAATACAGACTTCTCATCATTATTCTCTGCACTTAGAACACTCAAAAAAACACACACATTGATAGGATTTTTCAGAATTAGAAAAAAAAACACTAAAAAGGGATCCCAAATACTGTTTCACTGGTGAGCTGATATTTATTCTTTCTGGATTTTCAAAAGAGTTTCATTACTTTGCTGGTTTTGGGCTCTAAACATAGACTGAGCTGTTTGTATTGTTGCTGATCACTATTGTGCTGCTGTTGGTCTTCTGGTTTGTTCATCCGGCTAAATTTTCTTTTGTTTCTGTTACTGTATCCAGGTATATTCTTTGAGCTTTGAAATAACAAGTTGAAGCTTTAATATGTTTGAGTGGGAAATGAACTTCCAAATCTCTTACTTGGTGTTATCATTTGCCATTATGTTTGAGTTTGTAATTATTGGTTTCAATTCTGATTAGGTGTTAACATTAATGTGTTGTTCTTTAGTATCTTTTCTTTACAAAATCTAAGTATTCAAAGTTCTTATTAATACAGATGATCAGTTGTAGTTTACTAAGCTTGTGATGGGAAGTCGTTAATAGCATAATGTATGTGTATTTGTCAGTTGAATCACCTTGAATTCCAACACTGTTAGATTAATGGCAGGTTTAGGTCTAGGGTAATGCATGAATTCAGAAAGTGAGTCTTTGCTATATCGATCTAGTAAGTATGGTGATTGTAATGTAAGCAACTGCATTAAGTGATAATAATCTTTTATTTATTAGCATATTGTTTGTCTTGCTTTATTCTGAGTTTAAGCTCAAGGTGGTTTACGAGCAAATAATGTTTAATTTCTTTTGTTATTACCAATAGTGTTGGGTTTATGACACGGATGTCTAGCCTTTGATTTTGTTGGATTCCTAATACTCTGAGTTACATCTTAATTCAGAGGAAGAGGAACCTCAACTGGGCTTGATATTGGTCCAGGCGAGGCAGCCTGGTCAAGTTCTAACCTAAGGCATTTTGTTTGATTGCTCATTTTCCATCTTCGGGCTCAATCTCGAGCCCAGCCTCCCTCGATGTATATTTTCCAAAACCAGCTTACTTCGAGTAGTGTAGTGGGCATGTTGTTGGCCCAGGTTTGTATAATTCAGGACCTAAACCCCCCCCCCTCGAATGTATCTATAATTGGTATTCGCATCACAACTTAGAACCAGTTTAAATTTGAGCCCCTTCAATTCGTTGTCTTTAGCATAATTTCTTAAATAAGTGAGGCATGCCATCTGATCACGTAGTCTATGGCCCTCATATAATTTTATAATTTAGATGTTAAAAATGAACTTCGTAGTTTACTTTAGGCGTGTTAATTAGATAATTATCGCGGTTATTATTAAAATCTAGGTGTACATTTCATGTGACCCGGTTCTAATTTCCAACAAGGTTAAATAGAACGTGTCATGAATCACGGGTGCATTTCATGTAGCGTGGCTTGCGATGTGTTTTAAATAACCTTGAAATAATTCCTTAAATAAATAAAGGCGGTTTTAAAGTAAAAAATGCATGTAGGTTTAAAATGTGTAATTAATCAGATAATTAGGCCAATTATAATAGTTGAGCGACCGTACTAGAACCATGGAACCCGGGAATGCCTAACACTTCTCCCGAGTTAACAGAATTCCTTACCCGGATTTCTATGTTTCGCAGACCACAAATAAGAGTCAAACTTTCCTCGATTCGGGATTCTAAAGCGATGACTTGGGACACCATAAATTATCCCAAGTGGCGACTTTGAATAAATAAATTAATCCCATTTCGATTGTCACTTAAATTGGAAAAAACTCCCTTATACCCCTCCGGGGGTGGAAAAAGGAGGTATGACAACCTTTATCGATTAGGTTTGTTTTCTTTGGAATTATTTGATGTATTTGAGTTGCTTTTGGTTAGTTTCGAGCCGTTCGGAGGTCAGTACGTGTGTGATGGCATTTTTGGAGTATCGTTTGGCTTGCTCAGTATTATGATTTGGATTGTTCGAGGTAAGTAACACTTCTAAACTTGGTGCTAAGGGTATGAAACCTCAAATTATGTGTTATATGATTGTTGTTGAGATGACGCGCATGCTAGGTGATGGGCGTGTGGGTGTGCACTATGTGAATTGTGATTTAGTCAATTCTATGGAACTGTGTAGCTATTTTATCTGAATATTTTTTACTGTACTCTATGTGTTAGAGCACTTGAGCTGTAATTGATGCTAGAAATCATGCTTAGATCATGTGCCGATATTTTTGGGACCCATAGAGGTCGTATCACTGTTGAATTGCTTGTTTAAATTTACAATTATGAACTCAGTCACATCTATCATTTGCATATCATATCTCAGTCTCTATTACCATCCATTGATACAACATATCATCATGACGGGCTGATTATGACATTGTGAGCCCGAGAGACTGGAGAGATTAATGATTGAGTGAAGCCAAGGGCCTGATTGTGAGTGATAATTAAGGGGATCGGGCTACACGCGGCAACATATTTTTATTTACTTATGCCTGCATCTAGCTTATTATAGCGCTTGGGCTGAAGGAGCCCCTCCGGAGTCTGTACCCTTACAGTGAGCGCAGTGGATATTATATTGGGATGGAGTTCCTTGGGCATGGAGTTGCCCTATATATTTACATTTGGGGTGGTGTTCCCTGGGAAGGGAGTTGCCCTATATATTCATATTTCGGAATGCATGAAGTTGTCCTATACATTTATATTTGGGCTGGATCTGCCTAGGTTGGATCTACCTGTTCAGTACTGAGTGACTGAGTGTGTTGAGTGATTGAGCGTGATGAGTGAAAAGTATGATATGGTGAGGTTGAGTACTCTAAGAATGTGAGTACATGAGTTCATCACTGATATGCATTGCATTTGACATGCGTACATGAGATACATGCATAAAGATGCATTTTCTTCTGCTACCCGATTTTTGGTGACATTCATGATTCCACCTGTATATTGACATATAGTCATAGAGATGTATTTCTCTCATACTATCTGAAAAATGAAACATTTTATTTATTGTTGAAAGGTTTTTGGGAAGAATCACAGTTTTCAAACTTACTTATATATTTTTGAGGTTTTCGGTGAAAGATTTGGGATCTACTATTATACTTGAAAAGCATGACTACTTTCCGTAATTGTAAACAAGCCGAGTTATTTCTTGTACCATCTTTATTATACTATTATGAACTGTTGTTGGTTGTTGGAGTTGGACTCTGACCCTTGTACCAGCTCGTCACTACTTTTAACTTAAGGTTAGGTTTATTACTTATTGAGTACATGAGGTCGGTTGTACTCATACTACAATTCTGCACCTTGCGTGTAGATCTTGGATGTTGATATTGATGCATATGGCGGGAGCTGGATCGGAAGATGTACCTGCATTCCAGATATGGCTATCACTTGTCCTTAGTAGCATTAGATTCGAATTATGTTCATTTATATTTCGAACAGATGTTGTAATTATTTCAATTCAGTCTTGTAAAAATCTAAATCTTAGAAGCTCATGATTTGTACTAGGAGTCCTTGGGAATTCTTTATATGATAGTTCAGTTGTATTGTCATTTCTTCTCTTAATAAAAATCATTTGTACTGGTTTATGGTTAACTGGCTTACCAGCGGTTGGGTTAGGTTCCATCACGACTAGTTGGATTTTGGGTCGTGACAGAACCCTAAGAGTGGGTCTTGAAAATGATAGTTTGGGCAAAAAAGAAGATAAATAGTACTGAATTGATATAAATAGAATTGTTTTGAGTTTCTAATAATTCGAATAGAATTGATAACTTAATTGATGAACGAATTGAAGTGGGAATCATCATTTGGATAAAAAGCAACACTAGTTCTCGAAATGGGTGTTCTTGAACTTAGGATTTTGTTGGAGATGATAATGAATGGTGACTTGATGATGTTGGGTAATTAACGTAGTACATATCATTAATGGCTCCAAATGAATATTAAATGACAAAAATAAAATTGAATAGGCTAATGGGTGAACCTATTGGATAATTTGGGATGGTTGAAGACTCGTTACCGACTTGTGAAGCCTAAATGAATATTTATAAAAAAATTCGGGTTTATTTTGATTTAGTTGGCATATGTATTGGTAGATGTCGAATTGTTGGCCACATTTGAGAATTTTAATCAACTGGAGCATTGTAGTATTATTTGGAGCTGGAAGTTTGATGTAAGTTGATTAAGACTTACCCTTCTTGATGGATTCTCTCTAAAAAATATTTTGAGTTGATACATGATAATATTTGTAAATGCATCCGTAATTGTAGGGACAAGTGGAAAGGATGTCACCATATGTTTCTAATTTTATGTCGCTTATGAATTGTCATGTGATTTTATAAATTCTTGTTTTCAGAAGTTGTTAGCAAAATGATACTTAAGAAAAATATTATGCTTTTTATTAAACTTATATGTTGATAAGAGTATCATATGTTTTGAGTGTTGAAGATGTGTTTTCATATAGAAAAAAAAACACGTCTTTTGAAATTTAAATAATGAAGTGTCATTTGTTGTATCTTTAAATGATTGATGTTATATTGCTAAAGACATTAACATGAAAAATGTTATCCATTTGATTTTGATCAAATGGTTTGGATTGGCAATGAAAATTATGATTTGGATGAAAAGTAGTTCCTTTGAGGCGATTAGGCTATGAATCTATTTTTGATATGTTAAATATTTTAGGAGTTACTAGTGGTGACCATCAAGATTGGTTCAAATGTTGAGTTCGTTACCACGGAACCACATGTGTTGGTGTAGGTACATATTCCAAGGCTAAGCCAAGGTTTATGGGATAAGTCTCCTATTGTGCGGGCAAATGATCATTACTTAAAGTAATGGGGTTAAGTCAACACGTACGACACTACGGAAAGTCGCCCAGACAAGTTGGGTTAAATACTTGTTGCTAGGTTAATCACCTAGTAGTTGTTTATTATGTCAATGTCGGTAATACTCCTAATAAAAGATAACAATTTTCTTAGTTTAGGTCTAAGGAGCCAAAAGAGATGAAATAGTTTATGTGATTTTTATTAAAATCTTGGATTGATATAATTTTTTTAAAAACTTATATCATGGTTTACATTTTATTTGCCTTTTCGTTTAAAATGGTAATAAGCATGATTTATATAATTGTTTATCATTTTATATCAAATATTGATTGCATAGTTTTTTTCGTATAATTTTATCCCAGGAACTTGAGTCAGAGAGAAATTATGACACTTATTGAGTGTTGTGGTGTACTCAGCCTAAAGGGGCTCCACTTACTTGACATGTTTCAGGATGAAGTATGATACGTGGCATGTGAACAGGGTTAAGATGACTCTCTTTCCGAGGTATATGGTGAGGCACCACTCCTATTTTGTAGTAGTTATCATGTTATTTTCTTAATTTATGTTAGTCACTGTTAGCCCAAGTATTTAGTTCTATTCTTTGGTATAGAGGCTCCATAGATAGTTGTGAAGAGTTGTAGTAATGGGATTGTGCACGACATACATAAAAAAGATATTTTTACTTAGTCTCATTATTATGATTATGAGATGCTACATGTATTGTTGCATTGGAAAAATATTCCATCATTTAACTTTAAAATATATATGACTTTCAAAGAGCATCCGAAATTAAATTGGTTTTCATATATATGGTTTGGGTGTATCATATTAATATTAGGGACAGCTGAAGTATATACGGGGCCTAAAGCCAAAGTTTAATATCAGTCCTAAATTTTAAAAATAAAGTTATAAGATATATTTTTATTTGAAGTTTATTTTTGTATTAAAAGTACTAAATATTATTTTTTTTAAATGGCACAAGCCTTACTACATAGAGCCGGCCTTGCATCATATGATTTGGTTGGTTCGAGTCACATAGTGTGTCGGTCACGTACAATTGAGTCATGAGAGGATGGGAGTGGAAAGGTTAAACGTGAGTTTTGTAAAAGTAAAAAGGCCTAAGAAAAATATTTTAAAAAATATTTCAACCAACCAAAACATACACTGAGACGAACACCCTAAAAAAACCCTTGATTTGATTTGGGTCCTCTGGGATTGTGATTCAAGGCATGGATAATTCGCGTCCGAACTTGCTGGAGGAAGCGCTAGTGGAGGATGGCATCGGCAGTGTAAAGATCCAAAAACGCGGGCGAGTGGTGGTGGTGGAGGACTGTGTTGAGACCAGCGCCGCTTTCGTGCTCCACCATTTCCTTAAGCGCTCTCTACAACCTGACTCTTCCGACGTCGTCGTTTTCATCGCCTTTGCCCACCCTTTCTCTCACTATGAACGCATTCTCCGCAAAATGGTCAGTCTCTCTCTCTCTCCCCATGGCATGGTTGTGTTTATTTATTTGTATGAGAAAATACTTACCGGTTTACGCGGATAATTAATTTATATTTTTACCTCAATTTATCACTTAATTATTGTAAATTAACATACTTTGCTGCATTCAGAGAGTTGGGTAACCGTTTTCCATATTGTAGGTCTATGTCTAATTTGTAGAGAGTCTAGTTTACTCTTTTTTGTTTTTCCTCTCCTATACGTTTATAAAAAAAAGAGTAGAATTAAAATGAGATGTGTGTATTACTCTGTTATGTTTCGGAGGCAGCTTTTCAAAATCATTTTAGGAAGAGGAGTTATGGAATTAGAATTTGGTACTTGATGTGTTTGGAAGTTGGAACCTCAGTGATGGAGTTTAGCAACAGCAAGTGTGATGTTTTTATGGGTGGTGGTGAAAAACAATGGGTATAATAGCCCTAGATAAATTCCTGCGGATGGTCTTATATACTCTATGCTGGATTTTATATATCTCTAACATCCTTTCATACCTCTAACCGGATTTTTGAATTCACGTGGACTTGAAATGCGGTTTTTTAAGTGTGAGAAGGGGTTTCCATAGATGAGGTTGGAGATTAAAGAGATATGTGCACAGACTTGTCATTTTTATCAAATTGTTGTTGACATTTAAGACACAATACCAGTAGATGCACCAAATGAAGAGGATCACACGGATAGGGCGGCAACACACGAAGGGAAGTTAACAGGCATAGTTCTAAGGACCCAAAAAAAAAAAAAAGGGAAACACTGAGAGTCCAAATAATATTAATTGTAAAATTTGTTGATCTCAAATTCCAATGCAGAGAACATGCACATTGCTAGTTGTTATTTTATTCTAGATGCCTTTGCTGGTGGTTTGAGAATTGGCTAGAAAGAACTGAACTTTGATATGGCAAATATGATGATAGAAGAAAGCTTATAGGTACGGTCTGGGTTTATGTTGTTTCCTACCTTTTAGGCATAAATGTTAAGCTGCTGCATTTCCGGGAACTTGTTTGAGCTTTGTCTTGTAAGAATGCCGTAATCGTCCAAGGTCCATTCGAGATTGCTATTTCTGTAAAGTTTACCCTTTCATCCTCCTAGTGAAAATGAATGTTTTCAGTAAAAGCTTGAGGAAATTTTCAAATTTGTTGGAGTGTCTATTAGCTGGTACAATGAATTCTGAGAATATTTATCATTTCATTTATGTAAAGCTTGAGGAAATTTTCAAATTTGTTGGAGTGTCTATTAGCTGGTACTATGAATTCTGAGAATATTTATCATTTCCTCTATTGATCTATCAAACAATGCACAATCTGTTGTCAATTCATGTAAAATAGTCGTACTGGTTTCGGTTCTCAGTTCTTCCATGTTTTGTCTCAGCAACAGTTGTGTGCAGCTAAATTTAATTAAGCAAACTTCCTAATGGACTGGGGCTGTACTCAAATTTGCTTGACATCTAGCATCATCCTTTACTGGAGGATATATGTTCCGGAGTTTTTAAAATTCCAAGTTCTTGTTTTTCATTTCAGTAATTTTAATGGATATTTAATCCTGCATACTTGTAAAGCATCTCGGTCCTTTTTCCTCTTCCCTGAACAGGGTTGCAACTTAGCTGTGCAGAGGAAGAATCAGAGGTTCTTATTTCTTGACATGCTTATGCTGGAGTGTCCAGGTGAAGATGTCAAGCAGCATAGATTAAGTTTAATGAAATTATTGTTTGCAATTTTCTTCTAATCTTGATTTGCCCATGTCTTGACAGTAGGTTTTTTGTGTATACGTTTAACGAGAATTTTAGGTACCATTAAAGAGGAGATCAAAGGACCTAAGTTCAAGTGATTATAAAAAAAGGACCTAAATTCAAGTGATTTAGTTTTTAAAATGTTTTGGTGCTGCTTGTCCATTTTGAAAACTTGATTCTTAGGAATTTGGGAACTCAGGCATCTCTATGGAATAAATAGAAAAAAGTGGTTCTAAATTGCACTCAGAAGAGTTCATTATAACGTCACATATACACTGCCTACTTTTTTGTGTCGAAACAATCTGTTCTTGATGTGAATGATCTTAATCTACTGAACTGTCTATCTTTATTTGCCCCTCTTAGTTTGATGCACTCAATTCATAATCAGACAGAAATGGAGGGGAAGCAAAAGAAGATGGATTGCTTACATTGTACGGGGAAATTGAGAAAGCAGTAGAGATATATTCGTCACTTGAAGGCAGTAGAACCATTACAATTATGATTGATGACGTCTCCCTTATGGAAGTGGCAGCTAATGGTTCATCAAATCACGTGTTGGATTTTCTGCACTACTGCTACACTTTGAAAGAAAAATGTGTGAGCAACTGTATCCACTTTTACTTCGTGTCTAATTTATACAATAATGCGAGCTACAACTTATAAAAATAAAAAAAAAGTTGTATGGGGGGACGTTCTTAATATTCTTTTCATCCAGGGCTGTTCCCTTGTTACTCTTAATCATGAGGATATCTATTCCAGTGCAAATACGCTGCCATTGATCTTGCAACTGGAGTACCTCGCGGATGTGATAATCAAGGCAGAACCTTTGGCAACTGGTTTAGCAAGTGACGTGCATGGGCAGGTTAAACTTTATTTTTTCCCTTTCCCTATATTCATTTTGCGCTCTTGTTCTTTCCTCTTTTTCCCTTTTGTTATCCACAGTACACTACTCCCCCCCCCCCCCCACACACACACACAAAAAAGGAAAGAAAAGATTATCCAGTGCTCTTAAAAAGACGAGATGACATTTGTTTGTGTTCTGAAAATTGACAATCCTTACAAAATAACCTGGTCGGTCAGTTGTATGGTCCTAATGATCAGTTTACGAACTTCAACCTTTGAACAGCTAAAAGGAAATCTGGAAATTGTAAGAACCTTCTCTGTTTTACCTAGAATTGCTGCAGTATGTGTGGTGGCGTTTTGTTGAAGAGCATTATTATTTTTATGATTACTTGCATTAACCGAGATCACTTAAAAACATTTAGATCATGGAATAAGCATGCACTTGATATTTGAATTCCTAATTTTGTGTAACTTACGTTGTCTCCATTACTGAGTCCATTGTTAATTCATTTTTTGCTCTTTTTGTCTTTTTTCCGTTCAGCTGACCCTTTTAAATAAGGGAAGTGCTTGTGACTTGGGAAGCTCAAATTCTAAGGTTCGCAATTTTCACTTTAGGGTCAAGGAAAATAATGTAGACTACTTCTACCCGGGAACTCAGACTTGAAAAGATGTCCTGTTCATTGAATTTGAACGTTGGCCAACATATCAAGACCGGGGGATTAAGTAATTGATGTGCTAAAGCACTGGCCGAAAATCTAAGGTGATTTAAACCTTCTTTCATCCTTTTGCCGATTGGTTAGCATATGCTAAAGTAAATTATATACCAGCTATGGAAGACCAAGAAGCGAGGAGCAAGCTATATTTATCCGTGATCGATGGCAATTGGCAAAGCCTCCTGACGTGGTTATCTTGCTAGAAAGGCATTTAAAACTTAGTAGAAAACAAATTTTACCTTGCAGTTTTGCCCTTCTTGTCCTTGTATGCTGATGCCCCAATTCAAGTTTAGAGAGTTACTCCTGAGGTTTATTGATAAGAATTCAGTTGCTTTGTGTTATGTTGAACTGCCTCTTTTCTTACTTCACTAGTTGGAGTAGCCCGAGTTGTGCCGGGGCCCAATTCCCAGAAAATAGCCAGTTATGTTGATAATTTAAAATTAATTGAAACCCCATGATTTATTAAACCAGTACATACAATATAATAAATCTTAATAATGCTATTATATTCGACTTGTTGCACAAGTGATATCGTTTAATGAATTGGTTCAAGTCGGCCTCTTGTTTAAGTTTGTATTCTACAAAGATCAATAGCAAAAATAAGAAAATGTTATAGAGAAAACGTTATAGTTTGTGTTTGCTTACTTCTAGCCAAGAAACTTGGCATGTCCACAAAATTTATTCGTGCAGTACGTCAAGCTTTGTCGAGACAAAATTCTGGTTCTTTACGCCATTTCAATGGACTCTACTCAGTTTGGAAGTTCTTCATTTCTCTTAGAAATTACTGCACGACTCTTTGGTGATTTTCATATGCTATGTGAATGTGATTAACTATGGTCTTTGTTTAAGTGTGCAAGTGAAAACGAGATAAAGTTTTATGTAAATTCCCAATTATTGAATTTATGTATTGTTGACTTCAAAATACTTTATACATTATTCAATCACTTCAACGTCAAATATATACCAGATAAGTCTTTTTTTTTTTTTTACCAAGAAAGAGGGAAACAAACGTATGGCACAAATTGTTAGCGTAAAAATTCTTTATGCTGGCAAATACATGATGCAAAATCCTTAGACAAATTATTATTATTATATATAAAAAAAGGAATTTTATTCCAGAAAACCATACTTATCAAGTTGTTCATTTTCTTGTTCCAACGCTCGTCCTTGGCTTTAACACAACACAAGATTTGGCCCCATATTGTGATCATCGTTTGTCGAGGTGAGGTGAAGATGGAACTTCAGCAGCAAAAAGACCTTGATCATCACTCAAATTGCTTCTTTATAGTTCGATAGGGTTCCAAGTAACTTAGTTCAGGGCGTCCTCTTGATATTGCTATTATTCCAGCATCCCCAATTTGGTGGCAGCCACTAGGAGCAACACCAAAAAAAAACTTCATCCCCTAGTTTGGTAATCAAATAGAGGTTAATATATCAATATTCAGGTAGTTAAGTAGCCAGCCTTTGAATTTAAACTGTCTGCTGTAGAAGAATATAATATAATAATGAAAGACAAGTTGTGGACCAACTTGGTTATTACTATGTCTTCAATATTTCGTTGTGGATTTTATTACTATTATATAGTCATATATCTCGATTTGTTTACTGAGACATGGCAGCGTTTAGTGGTTTGACGTACATTTAAGGAGATTACTGTTAGACCCCTGACAAAGCTGATCGGCAAGCGGCACGGCAGTGGCGAGGATTTTGGCATGATGGCCTTGCCATTGGCCTATGTGACGGGGAAAATCAACATGCAAGACAATGCGGGGGTGTTGTCAATGGCAACAAACTGTTGCTAAGACAAGTGAGACGGACTACACTTGTATTTGAGGGCTAAGGTGTGACGGACTACACCAAAGCAAGAGTGGGCTGCGTACAAGCAAGGCCAAGACCTTGACGGAACTAGGCGGGCTGGATGGGAGCTTGACAAGGCAAAACGGGAAAGACCTCGGCGCTAAAGTGAGGCAGCTTAGTGCCAAGGCATTGGCATTGACAATGTGATGTTGCCATGACTTAGGTGAGCGGGCTGGCACCTAAGTTAATTGTGGGCAAACGACTTGGCAAAGGGAAGGGCATCAAGGCTTGGTGACTTGATGTTAAAATCAGCATTGACAACGGGCAGACTTGATCAAGTAGGGGCGACTTGACAAGGACAAACAACTGTGGCAGCGGATTGGCGTGCGGCTAAGTCAAAGGTGACGAGCTGTGGCGATGGCATTGAGCGGAAGCAGTGTCAAAGGCTAAGGCTGGGCGCAAAGTCAGCCTTAGGCGTGCAGCAGCTGGCCAAGAAACACGCACATGCAGCGCACATGGAGTGGTTTTCAAGTGTGCTGTGCACATGCCATGCAGTTGGCGGTTACAACTACCCATGTCCAAGAGTTGCTGATTATAGGCTGAGTCTTTGCACGTTTTTGGGGCATGTTAGAGACATGTTCCCCACGTTTTGATCATGGGGATCATTTCCTATCAGTTGGGGGATGTCAACTGAACATAGGAAACACTTTTGGGGCTGACTACATTATATATATGTGTGCTAGCAGCCTTAAAAACGAGCTAAGTACCTAGGGAGGGAAATGTCTGAAAGATAGGCATAGGGTTGTCTATTTTGTGGCTTGAGCATGGCAAAATATGTGTCATTGCCTTGCCAAACGAGTGGCAGCACGAGTAGCCTTAGGCAGGGGCTTTTATAGGGCGGATTCGTGCATGAGTAGGCCATTTTTGTGAGTTGGTGCCTGCCAAGGGTGGCAGCACCTTGCCTAACTCGAGATTTTCCTTTGTAATTGATTTATTACAACTGGTTGGGAAAGGGTTCCCGTAAATCTGTGTTGCCTTTGTTTATTTTGTTGCCTTAAATTGATTCTAAGTGTTAAACCTCGGAACCGAACGGAAATTGGGTAAGGCTGAGGTCAAGTGGGGACTTGACTGCCGCACATCGGGCAGCATTTTCGGCGGACAGAAAACGCCCCTGTGACAATTGGTATCAGAGCAGGCCAGGTTTGGTTTGGTTTGGTTCGTGACGAGGTCGAGATGGCCATGGACAAGACTGCAAGACAAGGGGTCAGTGTGCTTGTTCGTGGAAGGGACTGTCTTGGCTTAGAAATTCAGAAAAGGCAAGGAAGGCAGTGATGCAGAAATTTCGAGTTTGAGGGTGCCAAAAATCAGTGTGGGTTCTTACAAATCAGTCAGTTGGCGTGCTGGTTTTGCTGTGGGAACGACGGACAAGAAATGCAATGAGAAAGCAAAAACGTTGCACTTGAGGGCAAGGACAACGTTATTCTCAAAAGGGTGCTGAACTTGTGATGTCTTTGCAAATGGCAGCATGTGTTGGAATCTATTCGACGAGGGCGTCGAATTCAACTGGTTGGGGTGGTTTGTTAGACCCCTGACAAAGCTGATCGGCAAGCGGCACGGCAGTGGCGAGGATTTTGGCATGATGGCCTTGCCATTGGCCTATGTGAAGGGGAAAATCAACATGCAAGACAATGCGGGGGTGTTGTCAATGGCAACAAACTGTTGCTAAGACAAGTGAGACGGACTACACTTGTATTTGAGGGCTAAGGTGTGACGGACTACACCAAAGCAAGAGTGGGCTGCGTACAAGCAAGGCCAAGACCTTGACGGAACTAGGCGGGCTGGATGGGAGCTTGACAAGCCAAAATGGGAAAGACCTCGGCGCTAAAGTGAGGCAGCTTAGTGCCAAGGCATTGGCATTGGCAATGTGATGTTGTCATGACTTAGGTGAGCGGGCTGGCACCTAAGTTAATTGTGGGCAAACGACTTGGCAAAGGGAAGGGCATCAAGGCTTGGTGACTTGATGTTAAAATCAGCATTGACAACGGGCAGACTTGATCAAGTAGGGGCGACTTGACAAGGACAAACAACTGTGGCAGCGGATTGGCGTGCGGCTAAGTCAAAGGTGACGAGCTGTGGCGATGGCATTGAGCGGAAGCAGTGTCAAAGGCTAAGGCTGGGCGCAAAGTCAGCCTTAGGCGTGCAGCAGCTGGCCAAGAAACACGCACATGCAGCGCACATGGAGTGGTTTTCAAGTGTGTTGTGCACATGCCATGCAGTTGGCGGTTACAACTACCCATGTCCAAGAGTTGCTGATTATAGGCTGAGTCTTTGCACGTTTTTGGGGCATGTTAGAGACATGTTCCCCACGTTTTGATCATGGGGATCATTTCCTATCAGTTGGGATTGGGGGATGGCAACTGAACATAGGAAACACTTTTGGGGCTGACTACATTATATATATGTGTGCTAGCAGCCTTTAAAACGAGCTAAGTACCTAGGGAGGGAAATGTCTGAAAGATAGGCATAGGGTTGTCTATTTTGTGGCTTGAGCATGGCAAAATATGTGCCATTGCCTTGCCAAACGAGTGGCATCACGAGTAGCCTTAGGCAGGGGCTTTTATAGGGCGGATTCGTGCATGAGTAGGCCATTTTGTGAGTTGGTGCCTGCCAAGGGTGGCAGCACCTTACCTAACTCGAGATTTTCCTTTGTAATTGATTTATTACAACTGGTTGGGAAAGGGTTCCCGTAAATCTGTGTTGCCTTTGTTTATTTTGTTGCCTTAAATTGATTCTAAGTGTTAAACCTCGGAACCGAACGGAAATTGGGTAAGGCTGAGGTCAAGTGGGGACTTGACTGCCGCACATCGGGCATCATTTTCGGCGGACAGAAAACGCCCCTGTGACAATTACCATGTCCAAAAGGATAAATGCAAGTATAGATTTATATGACAATTGAAGAAGAAAGTAATGCAAGCAATGGAGAGGCTGTCCCCAATCTTATCAGCACAACAATTAATTGAGAAAGAAAAAGTCACATACCTATCACAGACCCCAAGGCTAAGATCTGTAAATTTTTACTTCTCATCAACAGCTATAATTCCCATATTTCCAAGTCCTTTTATATTGTTGAACTGAAAATCTTGACTTTTTTCCTTTGCCCTAAAATTACTAAAAAATATTATTAGTAGAAAGTGTAAACTAACCAGTTCACGGAAGAACCCAGCGGTAGACAAACGATTTCAATCTGTTTTTTCCTTACTTTGAGCAAGAAACAAAGGTCGTACGGAATATCAAAAGAAAACCAAAAAGATTTGAAGATAAGAAGGAAGGAGTGAGAAAGTAGGAGGAGAGCTATCCTTTGAGATGGTAAACATTATCAATTTTAAGGCTCTTGACTTTTCCATGGGCTATGATGAAATGACAGAGAAACACTTGATAGCCGGGCAAGCATGTTGATAATAGAGACAGGTGAAGAAACCAACTGTTGCTTTCTAATATAACTAGTTGGATTAGCCCGGGCCCAATTACTATAGGCAATTTCAAATGCTAACTACTTAAGATGATCTTATGATAGCTAAACACAACTAATAGGAAGGAGGGTGCAGTTATACCTAGCAGTGGTCACATTGAGCAGAATTTATAGTACTAACATAACTCTATTAAGGTATGTCACTACTAAATTGTTGAGAGGATGAATGCTGGTGAGGAGAGGAAAACATACTCCACCAGTATCAGATTGGAAAGTAATTTGACTGGGCAGGCAAACTTTCTCAAACCAGTGGCACACCCTGTTAGTAATAGATAAAAAAAAAGGAATGTCCAATCAAGATAATAAATTTAATAATAGTAGTAAGTTGAGGAATGTCCAATCTTGCTATTCCTGCCTCTTGGCTGCTGTTATTACAAGTATCCTTTTCAAAATTAGATTAGGAGAATTCAAAGGGAAAACAAATTTTTGCACATGATGTGTTTCTTTAGGAGTGCAAAGATGATCATGTAGTTCTACCTGCAAAAACATTATGGCAAAACTGTGGGAACACAAATGTAACAGACCAAAATTTGGATTTTAAACAGCAGTTAACAAGACTGATAGAAGAATTTGGCATGTCAGCTTGTTTAGTATCTTCACCTCCCTCCTCTTCCCCGGCCATGCCCATTTCCACTTCCTCTTCCTCCACCACGACCACCTTTTCCACCGTTAGCATAATGTTTTACTTGCATGTTCGCTGGAAGGGGTTGTATCCGATCTAAACACTTCCTAAAGCTAAAATCATCCACAGAAATATCCTCCCTAACAACAAAGAAGCAGTGACATTTAACTGTGGCTGAAATCGGATTTGGAAAGCGCGGACTCCTATACGAATCTTCTTCTCTGGTTCTGAATGGCCCTTCTTAAGTAAGTCAAGTAGCACCATGTGCTCATACTGTGACACCAAACCACAAAATGTAAGTGACCAAGATCATCATATCAAGCGATCAGATGTAAGTAATAAATGTAACATCCAAATATCTCATAATGCTAAGATTTAGTCCCAAAATGGCAATCCATGAAAGCTGAATCGTAGTTCCAACAGAGAATCCTTATGAAATCGACTTTCTTGTACAGTAATTAACTAATAACACCCCTCTTAACATTATGACTAATACAAATCATATACATTTCTGAGCAAGTATTTGACGTTGATATCAGTACACAGATTATCATTCCGATTGCAATTAAATAATCCCAAAATGAGCAACATCTTCTTTATTAGGCCATGGAAGGATTACCAAGATAATCAGAGGCACACAAATGATTATCCCAGTAACGTTAATATTCATAGGTAGTTGTTTGTTGTCAAACAAACATATCCTAAAACGGTGTACAAGCAAATACCTCGAGATGTTAAAGCCTTTAGACTAAAGTCAGCTTTTAGAAGGTAAATTATTATTATAATACCTAAGCAATTCATATTAGTCAGCAGCCGCTCGTAAAGTATTCCTTGATGCTAAGAACACGGAGCAATTTGACGTCAATATCAAATGACGATATAATGCAATTTGATGCTTAAACGAAATTTACATTCAGAATCTTAAATGTAAAAGATCCTAAAATGCCCCATATATCTGAAGTCCATTCAGCTATTACAGTAGATAATCAACTAAATCGGACAACATAAGAACAGTGTAAAACCCATCTATTGTTTTACACTGTAATTAAGACACAAAGCACCAGCTCATTTTGTGAAATATGCTGAATAAGTGACATCTTTACAAATAGGATATTGACAAACAATGCACAGTTTACCTTGCTGAGATTAAGTTTGAGAGTCCAGGAATGAATGAGTTTGCAGGAATATGATTTCACAAGTTAATTACAAAATTTATGTACACTAACAGAGTAAGAAAAAAAGAAAAGGTAAATTATTTTTTCCTATCTTAGAAGCCAGCTGGATATGACTGATCAGTTGTGCATATTTACTATGTCTAGAGTTATGCAATCCAGATATAGACAGGTGAAACGACGACCAACATCTCAGGAGCATACTCCTTAGCGATGGGTAGTATTGCTGAGAACAGCAGAGCAAACACAAAACAGAAGTTGAAATTGTTAAAGGCATTCCTCAAATAAAATGATGGCCCTTCAGTACAGTAGAAATGACTTTCACCACCCTCTAAAACATTGTACACAAGCAAGCTGGTAACAAAGGATGTCCACCGCTTATAGTAGCAGCAGTCAACAAGAAGTGAGAGTACTTAGAACAATTTGTACAAGAAGTCGAGTCATCAGGCAGCACATATATGTGTTCCGGCGAGGGAAAAAAGCATGCCAGCAGCACTAAACCGGGCAAAGCTAATAGGTGCAAGTCTCAGCATACCTGGATGAGCTGATTTCGATGATTGCCCAGCTGCAACAAGGTAACTTGCTGTTTAGATTTTTATTTCCAAAAAACGAGAAAGTCTTAGTATTAATAAAGAAGTTAAATCAGCAATGAGTAACCTGAATATTGATATAGTCCTCTGTGTCATCAATATATTCCTGCAACTGGATAAAGAAACCAGTATCACTATTTAGTTCGAAATGAATTCATTATTTCGTTTTTATGTATCTTTAATGGCAGCAAGTTCCTGCATGCTCTATGCACTTTCTTACTGTTATCAACTTGTTCATCGTGCTTTCAATTTGCACAAAGTAAGCCTGCAGAAGTATGCAGTTTTTCAGCACATGTATGTCGTGATTATTTCCAAAAGTTCTGATAATACTAACTTCAAGCAACATATCAACTTCAAACGACTCATCTCCTCAAGTGAAACAGAAAACTTGACCCTTTCATTTGATAAAAGCAAATGCTCTTCATCCCCATCTACATATTTCACCTGCATTGGACTCAAAACTTGTTTCATACACTTACCCGTCAAAGGATCAAACAAAATCTATACGAAAAGGAGCCAGAAAATCAATTACATAATGCTGTCCAGTCTCAGAGTTGTACCCAATTACACGACCAGAGTACCAATCAGCATCTAATGGCCAATACACCTATCAACAAAGACTCTACAATTAGTCTCTTAAACTGATAATAACAAAAGTACGCAGCACATTCTAATCATTCTAAGTTTGATCAATCCATACCTTACATTGTAGTCCAATAAATTTCTTGGGATCAACTCCTTCAAAACTCAACCTGTAAACCGCACAAACCCAAACACTTTCATATATGATAACACATACATACGAAGCATAAAATTGAACAGAGGAAAAAAAAGTACCAAACCTATTTCTTGGTGTGAATTGACCCTGAGCTTTTGCTACTCAAATGATTCTCCAAAACAGAATTTTCTTTTCGCTTCTTTTTTTTTGTTTTGATAAAGGTAACCGTATATTCATCAACACAAAGCTTGTGTTGGAAATCACAATTACAAAAAAAAGGAAGAGACCTATTTACATTTGTCCAAGATTCTTCTTACAAGGACTCTAATAAAGTCTCAGTTTCATCTACGCAAAATTTTTTACACCAAAAATAAAAGGACAAAATACAGTTGAACTTAATTTTCTGTAAAGAACTCCTCCTATCTTCAAAGCACCTATCATTTCTTTCCTTCCAGACATTCCACCAAATGCAAGCTGGTATAGCCCTCCACCATCTCTTCTTCCTTCCCCAGCCACCTACATTGTTCCAGCACCTCAAAAGATCACAAGTAGTCCCGGGCATAACCCAAGTTGTATTCACCAATGCAAGGAATAACTGCCACAACTGAGATGTAATAACACAATGTAGAAAAAGGTGGCTGTTGTCTTCTTGCTCCGCTTGGCATAGAAACATCTAGAGCTCAATAATAGTCCTCTTCTTTACAGATTCTCATGGGTAAGACAGTCCTTCTTGGCTACTAGCCATGTAAAACAAGATACTTTAAAAGGAACTTTTACTTTCCAGATAAGTTTCCAAGGCCAGAAGCATTGTTGTTGTCCAGGATTGCATAGAAGCTTGTAAGCCCCCTTGACTGAGAAACACCTGTCGTTGTTCCCTTTCCAGATGATAGAGTCCTCTGCTTCAGATGTTCCTTTGAAAACCTCCAGAGCATTGAAAAATTCAGTCACTCTTACAATCTCCCAATCATTTAGTGCTCTTCTGAAGTTAAGATTCCATCCCTGTTGACTCCAAACTTCCTGTATTGTTGACTCAGGTTCTACCACCAGACTATGTAGATCAGGGAAGTTGTCTCTAAGTGGCCCATGTCCCAGCCAGTTGTCATCCCAGAATGATAATTTCCTGCCGTTTCCAATAATGAACCCTATGTTTACTGCAAATTCCTCCCACTGGTTTCTAATTACCCTCCAGTTGCTAACCCCATAAGCTGTCCTTACAGGATTTGTACACCAATTGTTCAGTTGTCCATATTTCTGAGTGATCAACATTCCTCCATAAAGCTTGGTTTTCAAAGTTGTAATGTTGTTACCCCTAAAGTTAGAATCTTTAGGGTCATTATTACTGTGATTGGTATCAATTTTATTTTTACAAGCACTATTTCGAGTTTCTCTCAAACAAAACTCATTCAACATGACACTATCATCCACCCCCAAATTTGCCAGCTCCGAACTACCCACCTTCCTCCTCTTCTTCTCCTTCTTCTTATTATTATGCTTCACAACCACTACTTCATCATCTTCTCCCTCGTTGTCCCTCTCACTCTTGACACACATATTCACTACTCCTACTTCTTAATTCCCCACCTTCCTCTTCTCCTTGTTCTTTATAACCACTTTGTCTTCTTCGCCCTCAGTTTACCCCTGGTCTTCACTATTGTCATTCGAAAAATTGGCTAATTTCTGCTTCTCCTTATTCATTATAACCATTTCCTCATCTTCGCCCTTGTCTTCACAGTCCCCATTCGACCGAGAAGCTAGCTTTGATTTAAACAGTGGATTTTTTCAGAGACTCCTAGTGTTTTAACAGGAGGAAGCGAGAGCGGAACACATGGATATCAGAAAAGTCCCAATCAGGCTTGTTGATGAAACAGGCTGGTCAAGTGTCGCTTCTAATATAAGAGAATATGTGTTTCAACTACTATGAAGTGAACCTTATCGTGGTGTACAATCAGTAGGTTCAGATGCGAATAGGGTTTAACATTTTTGTGTTTAATTAAAATTCGACCTTTTAAAGGCTAGTCTTTTTGCTGTATTATGACCTTCAAAACCAGCTGAGCATGACCTATTCCAAGAGAACCGTGGTGGCCTACTCAAACGCAAGGCAGTTGGTATGTTTCGCGCATAAATGCCTCAAGTTTCATTTCCTAGAGCCTAGAGGTGTGGGGAAATCCTTTTTATCCGAGTCTCTATATGGCTACCTGTTGCCTGAATAGATTTTTGTTATGCTTAAGCCCAAGTCCACAAGCAAAGTTGTCGACTTAAAGGAATTTGCTTGTGATTCCTAATTAAGATTAATTGATTGAAAGCGGCTAACAAACATAAAATACAGTGTACACAACTTAAACTCTTTATAAATAAGTAATTATGTGTTTGAATAAGAGCAAAATTGATGATAAGCACATTTAACATAGTCGAAAGACATCAACCTCTTATATATTGATGTGAAACAAAACTATCATTTCGAGTGATAGAGGATAGAACTGAAGCAACCTCAAATGTACCAACAAGATTTATAGGAGCATCGTAGAGAAGCACACTTGCTACTATCTTCTGAATTTCTCACAAATAACAGCTCCAATTAGCCTAAGATAGCTCAACTATATTAGCTCGGTTTTCTGACTGTCGCTTCCTTTTCACTGCTTTCTTAGAAGAATCCTTCACAGCAGAAGCTCCATCATCATCATCAGAACTTTCGCCGCTGCTGCTATCAGAATCTTCATCCTCATCACTTCTGTCTTCAGATTCTGTATCATTATCACTGGTAGCCAGATTGATTACGGGTTGGTAACCTGCTATTGCGGATTCAGCAGCTGACACAGCCTCCTGTGTGTGAAGTTCCGCGACACCCAACATTAAGTCCATCTCTATGTATTCAGATTCTTCCCCGGTAAGAGCTTCAATATCATATTTCTGAGGGTTGTTCATAGCAGCAAGCTCCAGGTTTTTATTATCTTCAGAAAGGACTCCCAAGAAATCCTTGATCTTTGATAGAACTTGGCTTTTGGGTACAGAAGAAATGTCAGGCTTCTTATCAGAAAGTTCAGGTTTCAAATTTTGGGATTGTATTCCGGCATCTCTATTGCAGAAGAGGAGTTTTGATTCCAAGGGCGAGGCTTCAGCCTCCAAATGAAGCAGATCTTTGTTGTTTGACTGCATGGGCTAAATCTTTTCAGTTAAACTCAAGCGTAGAAAGTAGCCTGCAAATCAGAACCAAGGGCAACCACTTGATGATCTCCTATATGTACAACAGAACGCCAAAGATGTGCTGCATTTGAATTAGATTTTCTGATTGTCAGAAAACGGGTTGGAATAGTGAATATCCAAACTTCAAAAGTGTAGAAATGGGAAAACAGCTACTATTTGATGATGCAAGTCAACAAAAGCATACGAATAGTGAGAAGCCAAAATTTGCATATATAAATAACCAAAAACTCAATAGTAATAGTAACATATTAGCAAATATTTCATTGAATACACTGTTTAAGAGAGAAATTAACTGTAATTGTAATTATAGAGAGAAGTAAATATGCAATTACTTGTATACAAAAACTGAAAAAATAAAATAAAAGATAGAAACAGAAGAAGAAAGACGTGTAGAAAAGAGAGAAAACATAGGTGAAGGAACACAAAGAAAGAGCAGCTATGCCGGAAATCAGTTGCTGCCGGAAAGAAGAAGAAAGTCTTACTGCCGGAAGAAGAAAAAGGAAAGAAAGAAGGACTTGATGCCGGAAAAAGACGCGGAAAACAGAGCCGGAAAGAGAAAGAAAAAAAAAGAAAGAAGAGAAATCAGTACCTGAAAGTCGAAGAATAGCTGCCGCTGTGGTGACTGCTGACTGCTGAAAGGGGAAGAAATGGTCGGAAGAGAAGAAAACCCTAATGTTTAATTTAACTCTCTTATTATTATTATTATTTTACTTAATAATAATAACAATGAACACAACTTGAAAAGGTGGGTCCTTTAAAAAATCAACACACATATGGCTGTCATTGGACTCGTCATAGAAATATATCAACTGAACTATTAGGGTTAATAGCATTTTGGTCCCTCAATTATTGATTAATTTTTGTTTGAACCTTGTGATATATGATTGTGCATATTTAACCTTCAATCAATTGAAATGTGTTCTAGGTGCTTCTCTCTCTCTCGGGCGCACATTAGCTGAGATAACCTGCGCCATCATCGGAGATGGGAGGAAGAGGGAGGCCTAGGAAGAACCAAAGCAAAACGTCAGTCATTGAACGTGAATCCAAAGAAATCAGTACAAGGGACCAAGGAAAACAACATGCAAAAGGAAAAATGCAAGAGGAGGAAGAAGATCTAGACAGTGATAGCGAGCTCAACTGGCCAGATCTGAGCTGTAATCGAGTAAAATCAGCTGGCCCTACGAGTCCAGTCAGTCAAGGGGCTCCAAAATTGCACACATCATCGGTCATCACTAGTGGAGCGAGCATGAGCAAAGCAAATTCTAATGTAACAGTAACCACCAGCCCTATAACGAAGCAGAGCAATGGAACAGTACCAATACGAGCTGAGGAAGAGAAGACTAGACAAAGTACTGGAAGGTCATGGGCAGGACTGCTTCAGGACAACAAATTCGCTGCAAAAGAGATGGATCTAACATATATACCACCGGAGATGCAAGAGGGTGAAGTAGTAGTACAAATTCTGGAAGAAGGCATAGTTGAGGGACAGCAAACATGGAATCGAGCAATAATCATGTACGTGGTTGGAAACACTCCAACTATAGGAGCAATTGAACGGTTTGTTGCTGGTCAATGGGGGAAAATCAGGAAGCCTAAGGTATTACTACACAATGATGGCTATTTTATAATTCTGATGCAAAATCTAGAAGAAAGAGATGAGGTATTGATGAATGGGCCTTATACTTTGAATAGTAGACCAGTAATTTTAAAGCCATGGACGGAGGATTTTAATTTCAGTGAAGAGGTGCTAAAAACTATTCCTCTATGGGTTAAGTTCCCAAACCTTTGAGCTATTGGAGCAACAAAGCCCTGAGCAAGATTGGGAGTGGATTGGGGAAACCCCTTCATGCTGATGCTTGCACAACTGTGACTGATAGGACCTCATATGCTCGGATTTTAGTTGAAATGGACATCACAAGGAAGCTACCAGGAACAATCAAACTGACTGATCCTAAAGGCAAGGTGATCCAGCAGTTGGTACAGTATGAATGAAAGCCTCTATATTGCCAAACCTGCTGCCAAATAGGCCACTCATGTCACAATCAACAAATGCAGAAATAAGAGGGGGGACAGCAAAATTATAGAACACAGAACCAGGAACAGGTGTGAAAAGCTGTGAGGAAACTTGATCCAAAGACTGATAATATAGATGCAAGAGGAAGATTTCTGGAGCAAATAGAGGAGGATGAAGGAAAGACCCAAAATAACAGCCCAAATGAAGAACAATGGCAACTGGCCAGAGGGAAATCTGCATCAAATAAGAATGTGGATGGGAGAAATGAGATTGGAGTCAATATAGGTAATGCCTTTAAAGCTCTGGTGGATACTGCACAAAAGATAGCCCAAATGACAGAAAATCAAGATCAAGGTAGAGAGTTGCCTAGAGATAGGGGCAAGGGGGGTAATATGAATCCAAGATCCATAAAACAATGAACATTATATCCTGGAATGTTAGAGGACTGAATAAGGGGTATAAACAAAAAGAACTAAAAAAATTTATTAGTGGAAACAAGGTGGTGTTAATAGCTGTGTTAGAGAATAGAGTAAAGGAATAGAAGGCAGAAGCTGTAATTAAGAAAGTGTTTAATAGTTGGAGGTGGATAACAAACTATAATGTTGCTCCAGGTGGAAGAATATGGGTTGTATGGGACCAGACAAAGGTAGAATTTGGAAGATATGATATACACAAGCAATACATAGCAGGGCAGGTAACAGAACTCCAGAATGGCAACAAATTTAACTCTGGAGCCATTTATGGTATGCATACTATTCAAGATAGGAAAGCATTATGGGAAGATATGTAAAAAGTCATAGCTGGTATTGATGGACCGTGGGTGTTAATGGGGGACTATTGTCACACCTCCTTTTTCCGCACCGCAATGGGTGAAGGGAGTTTTTTCCAATTAAAGGACAATCGAAACGGGATTTGTGTGTTTATTTCAGAGTCGCCACTTGGGAGATTTAGAGTGTCCCAAGTCACCAATTTTAATCCCGAATCGAGGAAAAGAATGACTCTGTATTACAGTCTGCGAACCAGAAATCCGGATAAGGAATTCTGTTAACCCGGGAGAAGGTATTAGGCATTCCCGAGTTCCGTGGTTCTAGCACGGTCGCTCAACTATTATATTTGGCTTATTTATCTGATTTTTTAAATAATTAAGAACTTATATGCAAATTTAGCTTTTAAACCGCTTTTATCATTATTCCTCTTATTATTTTATACAAGAATTGCAACGTTGTAAAAACGCATCTCGAACCACGTCACAACCAGTGTACACGTGATTTGTTGACTCTGCCAAGATTGGGATTTGGGTTACATAAATGCACACCCATGTTTAAGAAAATACCCTTATTAAATATGCGCCAAAATACTACGCGTTATTATACTATTAGGTAGGACTATGAAATTTACTAAATGGCTCATCCCGGAATCTAAGTATTTTTTTAAAAAATAAATAAGATTGGAGGACCCTGCAAATTTTGTATTGTTTATATTTATTTATTTTTAGCGAAATCCTCCCTTATTTTATGAATATCTTAAAATGACTACATTTCTTTTTATTAAACTTGTCTATAAATACAAAAATCAATTTTTTACATACTTAAAATAACGTATTAAATACTAGTTTAAGACAAATATTTAACGAAATGAAATATCACTAAAAATGTAATTATAAAAACAATATGGAATTGTCAAATAATATTTTAAAAGAAACTAATTATCCCATCTAGATTAAATTCACATTGTTAGATGACTTGAGCTATTGAAATTAATTATTTACAATTACGGAGAATTAGAAACAATCTTGATTACTAATGCGTATTTCTAAAATTTAATTAATTTAACCTTAACTAACCTTGTTTTAATTCAAATCATGTTATAATACTTGATTCGCAAAATCAAAAAAAATTCCTGTTTCACCTAAATTTAGCTACATGATTTTGATTAACTTAAGGTTAGCGATATTAAAACCCTTATAAATAAGGAACTTAATCAATTTTGCCAAACTGATTTAATAAAGTCATTTTTTACGTTATTTTCTTCTCGCTCTAATTATTAGACAGTTTAATCAGTAATGAACAGGCTTAAATATATACTACCTAATAATCAGGTTTAGGCATTGTTTAATATACGCTACAACATGTCTAGTTATGCCAAATGACAGTGATTTACGGAATAATAATACATGAAATAATCTAAATACAATTTTAAAAAAATTAAAACTAAATTAGAAATTTAACATTCCATTCTTCATTTCAGCTTACAAAATGCCAAAATTACAGTTGTGTACCTGATATTGCCAATATAAGAAGAAGAAAGTCAGCCACGTAGTACGTAACACAGCAACAACAATAATAACCAGCAATCCAGTCAACAGAAATCCCAGTGACAGATTTGAAAATCAAAATAAAATCCAGAAACACCGACAACAAACAACGGACAGAAACCAAGGGAATTTTCAGATTTGAAAGGCTAATTAATGTTTAACCCTTAATTTCTAAACCCGTATATCAGAATATTTACCAGGTGTATGCTACTATCTCTTCTAATTTCCAGCTCCTTTTTTATTTGTATTTTTTTTTTGAAAGTTTTAATATTTTTTGGAATTTTTCTTTCTCTCTTAAATATTCAGCTCCTTTTTTTTTCTCTCTCCCTATCTGTCTTCCCCTTTCTTTTTTTTTCAAATCTGATCAAACCTCTCCCTTTTATCCCCATCTTTCAACATTTTTAAAACATAAAAACCCATTATCTTCTCACTCAACCCCCTTTTAATCCCACTATCTAATGTTTGTCCCCCACCTTATTAAACAAATACCCCATTATATCTTGTCCCCCATGCTTATATTAAACAAATGCATTAATCCCCACCATTATATCTTGTCCCCCCATTATTAATTACTTTAATATTATCTTAATTTTAATGGAAAGAACACTCAAAATAAATAATTATTCAGAATTTAAATTCCAAAAATACCCCTCTGCCCTTACCGAAATTAGCCATTTACCCCTGAACGTACTGCAAATTACCAAACTACCCCCATCAGTTATAACCAATTTACTTAATCAATTTCAACCAAAATATAGCAAATATGGCCAATTTCTAACAATGTTCAACAACAAATTCAAACTAAATGATGAACAACAAAGAAACAACTAAAATTATCTTGATTGAACAACATTTTTAACAACAAACAAACCTACTTTCAGATTCAACAACAACAACAACAAACAAGTATATTCAGATTTCTAAATTCAATAATCATTTGAACTTAAAATTAAATCTAACAACATTACAACCAACAATTTCTATATTAAAACTAAACAAGATCATGAAGCAAACTGAAGAAATAATCATAAATGATAAACAACAAACAAGAAAATCAAACTTATACTAATTTCGGATTCAAGAACAATCAAACAAAGTATGGACATAAATGAAAAGATTCAACAACAATAACAAGCAAGTTTTATTCAAATTCGAATTAAACTTGTATTAAGCTTAAACAAAACAAACAAACTTATTCAAATCACTAAACTTCAAATAATCAATTGATCTTTTAAAATTAAATCCAACAAAATTATAACAAAGATACGTGATTCAAAAAAAATTAAAACATAACTTCACATTAAATCACTGAATTAAAAACGAACTTCAAACAAAATGAACACGAATTAAATTTATTTTAAACAACAAACAACGGATTTAAGCGATTTAAACTAAATCTAACAATATTAAAATTAAACTAACAATTCCTTTTTACAAAAAATAAATAAAATTAACATGAAATAAACTAAAAAAAACAATTAATTAAATTTCCATTTGAATCTGAAAATTAAATCAACAAAACACATGAACAAACTAAAAATTTAATTCAACGATAAACATAAACAAAACAAGAATCAAATATTTATCGATTTTAGATCCGAGAATATCAAAACAAAATACGGACAGAAACAAATCTTAAACCCACTAACCGGAAATGACCAACGACGAACGGAAACGGAAAACTCGGACAGAAAACTCGACGTACCGGATCTCGACTCAACGAAAAACCCACCTTCTCTTTTATCCTTGACGAACTTTGCCGGACTTTAACCGGACTGCCTTGCTTTTCCTCCGTGTGTGTGCGATGGTGAGCAGCAACAACAGGTTCATGGAGTCGCCAGCAGCAGTACGCAGCAGTGAAGCATCTGAAGCAGACGCAGCAACAGCAGACGCAGAAACGGCATGGCCATGGCAGTCGGAACTGAGGCAGCAGCAACGCAGCTGAAGCAGTGGTGAAGCAGCAGCATGACGGGCTGGTTGGAGAAGAGAACGGAGCAGCAGCGCGAGCTGAAAAGGCAACCATGGTCGTTTGGGACGATGGTGATGGCAACTATAGTTGTTTGTACGTTGGGCTTCAATGGCGGAAGGGGAGGGTCGTTGGTGGTTGAAGCTGGGGTGGTGACGACGTGAGGGGTCTGTTTGGACGTGAGGATGGAGGGGAAAGGGCAGCCATGGATGTGTGTTTTTGGAGTTTGAAGAAGAAGAAAGAAAATGAGGGGGGGTGGCGGATGGTTAGTGTTAGGGTTTTCTTTTTTTTTTTTTTGGTTTTTTTTTTTGTTTTGTGTAAGATAGGGAGGTGTTGGGTATTTGGGTTATTGTACCGGGTCGACCCAGTTTAAAATGGACCGGGTCATTAGGAAGGTTGGGCATTTGTTTGGGCCTGGGGTTGAACTTTGAAGAAGTGGCCCAATCCGATTTTTCTTTGTATTTTTGCTCTCTTTTCTTTTACTTCCTAATTAATAAAACTAAAATTCTAAATTAAATTACAAACTAAATTATCTTATTAAAAAAAAGCTAATTAACTCTAAAAAAATTATCGCACATTTAAATAGCAATTAACGACTAAAATCGCACAATTTAGACGTTTAAATGCTAAACATACAACGTACATTTATTTTTATGATTTTCTCATTTTTGTAAACAAATTTAAATAAATACTAAAATGTAAATGCAACATATTTTAATATTTTTATTAATTTAAACAAATAAACATGCGCGGACAAATACAAATAATTATACAAAAATACCACAAAAATACAAAAATTGCACACAAAGGAAAATTGTTTTATTTTGAATTTTTTGGGAGTGATTCTCATATAGGGCAAAAATCACATGCTCACAGCTGCCCCTCTTTGTCCGAAAACACGAAGGGTTTTCGTGCAAAGATAAAGTGAGCGGATACGAGCGATTTTTGCCCGTTCGAGTACTCCGTGTGAAGCACTTTTTGAAAGATCTGACCGAACCTCTGCTTCAAAGGTTTCCTACATATCCTGGGCTGAACAGGAATCAGGTCAATGTAGTTCGGGAAGTTTTGGTAGCTGGGACTACCATGGGACTGTAATGTTACTGCTGTTGCATGCTACTTTTACTGTTTGCTGACCTCCTTATTATACCATGCTTAAAAGAAAAATCAAGAAGTTAGGTTAGACTACGGATTACAAGATATTATCTGTCTTCCCCTTGCTCTGGTTTCCTTGCTTTCTTGTCGTCTTGTGTTTCCTCTGGTGCCTTTCTTTCGAAAACTGCTGGGGATGACCCTGGCCTTTTGCCTTTTGAGTATAAATTTTATTATTCCGTTCTGTCTGCTGGGGACGCTGCTTTCTGCATTAAAGCTTGTTATGCTGAGGATTTTTGTTGTAACCCTCCTAATTACTGCCTTCTGCTTGATCTTGACATGTATTCCTCTGTTTTGCAAGCGGGCTCCTGACTTCAATCTTAACTTTTGAAAGATGACACAACCTCAATTCTCCAGGCGGGATCCTGACTTCAACAATATAACAACCTCCGTTCTGCAGGCAGGATTCTGACTTCAACAACAACTTAAATGTAACACCTCCATTCTCCAGGCGGGCTCCTGACTTCAACAAATCCTTAAAAATAACACCTCCATTCTCCAGGCGGGCTCCTGACTTCAACAACTTTTTAAAAATATAACAACCTCCGTTCTCCAGGCGGGCTCCTGACTTCAATAACTTCTTAAATTTTATCACCTCCATTCTCCAGGCGGGCTCCTGACTTCAACAACTCCTTAAAAATAACACCTCCATTCTCCAGGCGGGCTCCTGACTTTTCAACTAAAAAAACAAAATATAACAACCTCTGTTCTCCAGGCGGGCTCCTGACTTCTTCAACTTTCTCAAAAATTTCATTACCTCCATTCTCCAGGCGGGCTCCTGACTTCTTCAACTTAAAATTTAACAACCTCTGTTCTACAGGCGGGCTCCTGACTTCTTCAATATATCAACCTCCGTTCTCCAGGCGGGCTCCTGACTTCAACAACTTCTTAAATTCTATCACCTCTATTCTCCAAGCGGGCTCCTGACTTCTTCAACTTCTTACATTTTATCATTTCCATTCTCTAGGCGGGCTCCTGACTTCAATCACTTCTCATAATTTTATCACCTCCATTCTCCAGGCGGGCTCCTGACTTCTTCAACTTAAAATATATCAACCTCCGTTCTCCAGGCGGGCTCCTGACTTCTTCAACTTCATAAATTCTATCACCTCTATTCTCCAGGCGGGCTCCTGACTTCAATCACTTCTCAAAAATTCTATCACCTCCATTCTCCAGGCGGGCTCCTGACTTCTTCAACTTAAAATATATCAACCTCCGTTCTCCAGGCGGGCTCCTAACTTCTTCAACTTCTTAAATTCTATCACCTCTATTCTCCAGGCGGGCTCCTGACTTCAACAACTTCTTAAATTCTATCACCTCTATTCTCCAGGCGGGCTCCTGACTTCTTCAACTGCTTCCTTCAAAATTGGTGTTTTATTCCTCTGAAAATTGCTGGGGATAACACCGATATTTTATTTCATCAATGTGTCATTTTCCTTCCTTAAAGACTATTTCCTTTAAAGCTGGTGCTTTCACTTCCCTGAAACCTGCCGGGAATAACACTGCTGGGGAATTATCTTTCTCCTTTTAACAATGGTGGGGATGATACTGATTATCTTGCTTCTTCCAAGATTGTTTTTCTCTTAAAACTTGTATCTCCCTTCTCGTTTACTGCTGGGGATTTTTTCTTCCTTCAAATACTTGTGTTATTTTTTCTCTTTCCCAAATGACTATCTGATTTTAAGAAAATTTTCTTAATGAGAGAAAATTTTCTGCCCCAGTTTGATGATCTTCTGTGTGACCCTGTCTTCCTGCGGTCAATAATATTTCTTTTCCCTGTTTCAAATCAAAGAAAAAAATTATTAGTTTAAAATGGAGACGAGTGGTCATGCCACTTCTGCTGAGGATGGTTTTTCCTTTTTCTTTTCCTTTCATTGCTATAAAACTTGCTAGGGAGAATATTGATTGCTGGGGCTGATATTCCTGCTGGGATGGTTGTCGTTCCTCTTCCTTCCCCGCTCCGTGTCGTCCGACCATTGTGGAGCTTGGTCGAGAATCTGTCGGAGTTGTCCCTATATCTCGCAAATCTGCTGAGGATCATCTTGAAATTTGATCCATAACTTCCCTTGGAAATTTGGGCCTCTTAAGATCTAGACTCATTCATAATTTGGTCTTGCGACAAACTTCTTTTCGCTTTGTCGCCTTATCTTTGGCTTGGTGTTTTCGCATTTTGCCTTGCACCATTTTGGCAATTGGCAGTAAACTCTGAAAATCCTTTTAAAAAATAAACTACTGGGGAAATAAAATCTTTTAAACCAAGAAATGAAAGAGTGATAATTTTAAAGATAGAAAAAGAAGTCTTTCTGAATAAACGCTGGGGAAAAAGAAAAGAACAGAACTTATCTGAATGATATAACCAATCCCAACGATCATGTCGTGCATTCCGGATTGATCAACCCAGTCTATTTGTATCAATCAATTTTTCGGATGGCCTCATCTTGCTGGGGATAAATAAATACTCAACTTTTGACAAAGGTGGACCTTCTCCGCCAATCTCGCCTTGTCGCCTCATAGTGCCCTTCGAGGGGTTTTCACTAATAAGACTCTCTCATTTCTCTTAACTCATGTCGCCTCATGGTGCCTGTGAAGGTTTTCACCAATAAGACTCTCTCATTTTATTTTATTTTTAAGTTGGGGACTGGAGCATTTGTCGATATGACGCTCTTTGTTGGGGATTCTTTCGGCTATCAGTTCATTTCCAGTTTATGATCCTCTTCTCTGCTGGGGATCAGAGTGTTGTTCCCGACTTCCACATGCATGAACTTGGAACTTCTCGGATACTGATCGGAAGGTCTTTTTTGGACATCAATAGGTATTTTTGTGTGGGGTTAAAAGAAAAAGCTATCAAAAAGCTCAGAATAATATTGACGGGTAAAACATTACAACTCTTGGAATCAAACTTTTTTTCCCAAAATTATAAACACAACTTCTGCCCCAATTTTTCTTGCTTGGGGATTCTTATTTTTTGTTACACTATGACCGAGCCGTGAGGCGCCTACGTATCCTTCTTTAAGGAATCAGGTCAAACGTAGTTCCCACCTCCTTTGTTTTTCTTGTGATCTTGCTTTTGTCTTTATTATTATTTTTCTCTCTTTTTATCTTTTATTTTTAATTACTGACTCCAAAAGAGGGATATGAAAGAATAAATAAGGCTCAAAAGGGTAAGCAAAGGTTAAGGTGTTTGGATAGAAGAAAGAATTGCCTCCGTCATTTCATTCTCCGATAAATGCCAACCACAAACAAATGACAATTACAATCAAAAGAGATCATACATAATATCTTTTAACTGCGCCAGAATTGATAGTCATGTCGACGCATTTCCCTTCGATATCTGTTAAACATAAAGCGCCATTGGACAACACTCTGGTTACAATGAATGGTCCTTGCCAATTCGGGGCAAACTTGCCCTTTGCTTCTGCTTGGTGTGGCAGGATTCGTTTCAACACTTGTTGCCCCACTTCAAATTTTCTGGGGCGCACCCTCTTGTTGTAGTCTCTTGCCATTCTCCTTTGATATAACTGGCCATGACACACAGCTGCCAATCTTTTTTCATCAATCAAGCTCAACTGTCCAAACGAGTTTTGACCCACTCATCATCATCAATCTCAGCCTCGGCGACAATCCGAAGGGATGGAATTTCCACTTCCGCCGGTATTACTGCTTTAGTTTCATATACCAACAAATAAGGGGTTGCACCTACTGAGGTCCGGACGGTAGTGCGATAACCCAACAATGCAAATGGTAATTTTTCATGCCATTGCCTGGATCCTTCTACCATCTTTCTCAGTATCTTCTTGATGTTCTTGTTGGCCGCTTCAACAGCTCCATTTGCCTTGGGACGATAAGGTGTGGAATTACGGTGTGTAATCTTAAATTGTTCACATACTTCTCTCATCAAATTGCTGTTAAGATTAGCACCATTGTCCGTGATTATCACTTTCGGGATCCCAAATCTACAGATGATATGGGAATGGACAAAATCCACTACTGCCTTCTTAGTTACTGACTTGAAAGTTTTGGCTTCAACCCACTTAGTAAAATAGTCGACGGCCACCAGAATGAACCTGTGACCGTTCGAAGCTGCCGGCTCAATAGTCCCAATGACATCCATGCCCCATGCCACAAATGGCCATGGTGCTGACATTGTGTGCAATTCCGTTGGTGGAGAATGAATCAGATCTCCGTGTATTTGACACTGATGGCATTTTCGTACGAAACTGATACAATCATGCTCCATAATGAGCCAATAATACCCTGCTCGAAGAATTTTCTTCGCCAATATATATCCGCTCATATGTGGCCCACAAACTCCAGCATGTACCTCGGTCATAACTGTCGTGGCTTGACTGGCATCTATACATCTCAACAATCCCAAATCTGGGGTTCTTTTGTACAACACTCCCCCCTGAGGAAGAAACCATTTGACAATCGCCGAATGGCTCTTTTTTGATCTTCGGTGACCTGCTCTGGGTATATCCCCATCCTGAGGTACTCTTTGACGTCATAAAACCATGGCTTGCCATCCACTTCTTCCTCTATCATGTTGCAATAGGCATGCTGATCACGAACCTAGATGTGCAACGGGTCAACATGAATTTTGTCTAGGTGATGCAACATTGATGCTAAAGTGGCCAATACATCGGCAACTTCATTGTGAACTCTTGGGATGTGTATGAACTCCACTAATCAAAATCGCTTGCTCAGATCGTGCAAACATTGTCGATATGGTATGAGCTTCAAATCCCGTGTTTCCTATTCACCCTGAATTTGATGCACCAGGAGGTCCGAGTCCCCTAAGACCAAAATGTCCTGGACATCCATGTCTGCCGCTAATCGCAAACCCAAAATGCATGCCTCATACTCAGCCATGTTGTTGGTACAATAGAAACGCAGTTGAGCTGTAACAGGATAATGATGTCCTGTTTCAGAAATAAGCACTACTCCTATTCCAACTCCCTTCGCATTTGCGGCTCCATCAAAGAAAAGCTTCCAACCTGGTTCCTCAGGTAAGTTCAACTCATCTATATTCATTACTTCCTCGTCAGGAAAATACGTCCTCAATGGCTCGTATTCTTCATCAACAGGATTCTCAGCCAAGTGATCTGCCAACGCTTGGGCCTTCATGGCTGTCCTCATCACATAGACGATGTCAAACTCCGTGAGTAATATTTGCCATTTTGCTAACCTTCCTGTGGGCATAGGCTTCTGGAAAATATACTTTAACGGATCCAACCGGGAAATGAGATAAGTAGTATATGAGGATAAATAATGTTTCAATTTCTGGGCCACCCAGGTTAGGGCGCAGCATGTCTTCTCGAGTTGAGTGTACTTAACCTCACATACTGTAAACTTCTTGCTGAGATAATAGATGGCTTGCTCTTTTCTTCCTGTAATGTCGTGTTGCCCCAACACGCAACCAAAAGAATTCTCCAAGACCGTTAGATAAAGAATTAACGGTCTTCCCGGCTCAGGGGGAACCAATACAAGTGGATTTGATAAATATTCTTTGATCTGGTCGAATGCCTCCTGGTATTCCGCCATCCATCCTATTGCAACATCCTTCTTCTACAGCCAAAAAATGGGTTCATAGGTTGCTTTGAGTTGAGCAATAAATCTGCTGATGTAATTCAATCTTCCCAACAGACTCATTACTTCTGTCTTGTTCTTTGGCGGTGGCAACTCTTGGATAGATTTGATCTTTGATGGATCCAGTTCAATACCTTGCCGACTGACAATGAATCCCAAAAGCTTTCCAGATGGAACACCAAATGCACATTTGGCCGGGTTGAGCTTAATATCATACCTTCGAAGTCTTTGGAAGAACTTCCTTAAGTCTGCTACATGATCTTCCTGATGCTTGTTTTTTATGATCACATCGTCTACGTACACCTCAATTTCTTTGTGAATCATGTCATGAAACACAATGGTCATTGCTCTCATGTACGTTGCCCCAGCATTCTTCAAACCAAATGGCATTACCCGGTAACAATAAGTTCCCCACAACGTAATGAAGGCTGTCTTTTCCGCATCTTCCTCATCCATCAGAATCTGATGATACCCAGCATAGCAATCCACAAAAGATCTGATCTCACGTCCGGCACAATTGTCGATCAAGATATGGATATTGGGTAAAGGAAAGTTGTCTTTAGGACTTTCCCTATTCAGATTGCGGTAATCGACACACACCCTGATCTTTCCATCTTTCTTTGGTACCGGCACCACATTAGCCAACCAATCAGGATATCGAGTGACACGAATAACCTTTGCTTGCTGCTGCTTGGTTACTTCTTCTTTAATCTTCACACTCATATCCGTTTTGAACTTCCTTACTTTTTGATTGACGGGAGGGCATGCCGGGTCAGTGGGCAATTTATGAACCACTAAATCTGTGCTTAACCCTGCATGTCATCATATGACCATGCAAAAACATCTTTGAACTCAATAAGTGTTTTGATCAATTCCTCCCTGATATTTGGTGTAATGTGGATGCTTATTTTAGTTTCTCTGATATCGCCGGCATCCCCTAAATTGATGGCTTCTGTGTCAGTTAAGTTGGGTTTGTATTTTTCTTCAAACTGGCTCAATTCCCTGTTTATCTCCTCGAATGCTTCATCCTCATTGTATTCCGATTCATTATCATAATCGACCTCTTGTATGTTTAGCTCGGAATCAGATTGATCTTTTAGACTAGGTTGAAGATCCGTTGTGCATGCCATGTTATTAGAACCAGTATGAAAAGAATTGTTCAGAAAAAGAAACGAAAGAAACAAAATTAAAATAATAGAAAATAAGATAAGAGATAAAGAGAAAAAAAACTTTTCGTTTTATTTATGGGATAACAAGGTTTCACACTGTATTTGATATAATAAAAAGAAGTCTGGATTACAACCCTGGAATAATCCAGAAAACAGAAAAGGAAAATCAGAATCAACTACCAAGACTCCCTCCAAGTAGGAAGAGGAGTAGCCATCCAATTGTTGACCTTGACTTTGGGACCCACAAACTGTATGTCTGACTTACTGGAGCCCTCTCCAGCTTCTATCATGTTGACGTCGGTAAACACTCTTCCAAAGCATTCATTCAAATCTCCATTTGGCCCCATCAGAGGTCCAAGAACTTCCGGGATTGACAACTTTCCGCACCCTGCTTTGACAAATGATCTGGACAGGCGTGAGACTGGTTTAGGAAGGACCCAAACTCTTTTCTTCAATTTTTGGGCTCGCTTCACATCCGTTGCGGTAGGCTTGAATCCTAACCCAAAAGTTTCCAGGTTCTTGGGCAAAGAAACTGGCTGGATCATTCCCTGCAAATCAACCCCCAGACCTTTCCCTAGTACAAACCCATTATTCAACATTTTTGCTGCTATCATGAAGGCTGCGACTGTGATTCTGGGAAGTGGAAGGCCCTCGCTCTCAGGAATTTTGTCTACCGAGACTGCATCAAAAACCTGATAAACCCACGGGCCCTTATTATCGTCGGTTTCTATGAAGGGCACAATAGCATCACTGATGGCATGTGTGCCATCATCCCCGTGTATCATAATTTCTTGTCTATCCCATTCAAATTTGACCACTTGATGCAGTGTAGAAGGCACTGCCTTAGCTGCATGGATCCATGGTCGCCCCAACAAAAGATTGTACGACACTGCCACATCTATTACTTGAAATTCCATGGTGAACTCGACTGGGCCAATGGTTAGTTCCAGTACGATATCACCTACTGTGTTAATGCCGCCCCCATCAAAACCTCGGACACAGACACTGTTCTGGCGGATCCTGTCATCAGCAACCTTCAGCTTGTTGAGAGTGGCCAAAGGACAGATATTGGCACTTGACCCATTATCAATTAATGCTCGAGTGACCGCCGATTCTTCGCATTTTACCGTCAGATAAAGTGTTTTGTTGTGCTCAATACCCTCTACCGGTAACTCATCATCAGAGAATGTCACTCGGTTTACTTCAAAGATCTTGTGCGCTATCTTCTCCAAATGGTTCACTGAGAGTTTGTCCGGGACATAGGCCTCGTTCAGAATCTTCATTAAGGCCTGACAGTGATCGCTTGAATGGATTAACAAGGATAGCAATGAAATCTGGGCTAGGGTCTTTCTCAATTGTTCTATAATTGAGTAATCCTGCGCCTTCATCTTCTTCAAAAATTCCTCTGCTTCTTCCTCTGTCACAGGTTTCTTTATTGTTTCAGGATTGACCCTTCTCAACTCTGCGGGAGCAAAACACCTTCCCGATCGAGTTAACCCTTGTGCCTCGCATATGTCTTCTACAACCTCCTTTCCCTTATGCGTTACCGTCACTTGACTGTAGCTCCACGGCACAGCCTTCTCACTTGTTATCGGCAACTGTACGACTGGCTTGATAACAACTGGTCCCACATGGACCCCTTTTACTACCAACCTTGGTTTGTTTGCTACTCCCTACAACACTGCTTTGACCGACTCTGGCCTCTTCGCAGTAATAGATGGCCCTTTCCCTGCTATCACAAAGGGCTTGTCATATACCTTTCCCGACTGTATCACTGCCTTTCCACTGGTTGACTCTTCATTAGTACTGGCGCGAATCATCATTACCGTTTGTGAGGGTGTTTTTGGTTCCCTTCCCTCATGCACTAATTCGATCATGTGGGCTTCATGGTGCACCGGTAACGGATTTTCAATGATGTTGGGGGGCCCTGGTGCCTGAACCTCGATCCTATTTGTGTCAATAAGATCTTGTATGGCAATCTTCAACTTCCAATATTTCTCAGTATCGTGCCCGGGAGCACCCGAACAATATTCGCACCTTACAGAATGGTCCAGATTTCTGGGAAGGGGATTTGGCAATTTGGTTTCAACAGGACTTAGTAGGCCTATCTGCTTCAACTTGTGAAACAGAGTAGTATAGGTTTCTCCCAACTGAGTGAATGTTCTTGGCTTATGCATCCTTTCGTTCCTGAAAGCCTGATTTCTGCGGAAACTTAGCCCTGAAGGATTCCTGTAGGCCCTCAGTGGCGGATATGTGTTTTGGGGAGGTAGATATGTATGTTGGGGAGCAGGTACACGCCATTGCGGATGAGCCGAAGGCTGGGTGTAAGTTTGGGCGTGATGTATGGAAAAATGTTGTTCTTGTGGTGGGTAGTAGGGTTGTGGAGGGTTGTATGGATTGTGTGGGTAGTTTAGATGATGGGGTTTGGGTTGGTAATGAGGGGAAGGGCCTTTAGATCTGGACCAATTGCCCGCCTCTACTGTTGTGACCTCCTCTCTCCTTTTCTTTCCGAGCGCACCTCCCGTGCCGCTCTGAATGGCCTGAGTTGTTGCCTTAATTGCCGAGTAACTCAGGATCTTATTGGACTTAAGTCCCTCTTCTATCATACCTCCCATTTTCACCACTTCATTGAATGATTTGCCAACTGACGTCACCAAGTGACCGAAGTAAGTCGGCTCTAGAGTTTGTAGAAAGTAATCTACCATTTCTCCCTCTCTCATTGGAGGATCAACTCTGGCTGTCTGTTCTCTCCATCGGAACCCGAATTCCCTGAAGCTTTCTCCGAATTTCTTCTCAAGCTTTAGCAATGTGAGACGGTCTGAGACTATCTCAAGGTTGTATTGGAAGTGTCCTGCGAAAGCCTGTGCCAAGTCATCCCAGGTGTACCACCTGCTCGGATCTTGTCTTGTATACCACTCCAGTGCCGATCCGCTCAAACTCTGGCCAAAGTAAACTATCAGTAGCTCATATTTGCCCCCTGCTCCCCTCATTTTGCTACAAAAACCCCGTAGATATGCCATAGGATCGCCATGCCCTTCGTATAAATCGAACTTGGGCATTTTGAACCCTGCTGGTAATTGAACGTCAGGGAAAAGGCATAGATCATTGTAGGCCACGCTGACCTGGTTGCCTAACCTGTGTATGTTCCTGAAGGACTGCTCCAGGCTTTTAAATTTCCGCATCACCTCGTCCTGCTCTGGGCTCTTAGCCGGCTTTTCAATCTCTGCCGGGACCTCAAAGTGGGGATTATAGGTATGTAGCTCGGGTGCTTTGAATGTGAGTTCAGGGTGTAATATTGTGTGTCATGAGCCTGAAACAGCGGCTCACTGGATGATCTATGCAATGGGGTTGGGGGAGGTGCCACAAAGACGGGAACATTTGGTGGAGGAGGGTTTTGACTGGGTGGTGGAGCTTGGGGATCATAAGCCTTTCTTCCCTGATAATAGTGATGGCTTGGGAAACTTGTTGAAGGACCGGGAGAGGGATATTCTGACGTGTGTCCTGGTTGGAGAGTAAGAGTAACAGGTAGTTCCTGCCCTTTTTGGGCTCTAGCCAAGGCTATCTACATTTCATTCATTTCCGACCTCATTTTTTCCATTTTTTCCATGGCTTCCTTCAGCATCTGATGTGCCATCTTTTCCGACTCAACACTGTTGTCTGATCCAGTCATGCATTCTGGTATATGACCTTTCGATCTTGTTTGATAATGGTACGGTGCCAGTACGCTCTAACAACTAACTGATATGATTGGTAAAACAACAAACTTGTCAGTGTTAGAGTCTTAACAAATATTGTAATTGCACGTTGGGGGATGCAATGCTCTTAGGCAGTTAATCATTTCTAACATGCTTTTGCTCTGACCGCATGCATCATCCCGGCTTATTTTGTTCTGACAGATATATATATATATATATATATATATATTTATTTATTTATTTATTTATTTATTTATTTATTTTTTCTTCTTTTTTTTTCATACTACGGTCGAATCCTATAGAGATTGCCTACGTATCGTGACCCCGCACGAATCAGACCAAGCGTAGTTCGTGCAATAAGTAAAATGAAGACTCAATTTTAACTTTTATTATTCAAATATGCTATTACAAGCCATCATTAAAAAAAACAATCAAAATTACAGACTCCATACTTTTCTTTTTAAGAACGTTTGAAGAGAACATAAGGGTAGACAACAGACTCAAACAAGTGCAAGATTGAGCTAGGGATACATTAAAGCTTTGAATTTTGGTGCCCGCGAGGCATCGTTCGGCCTTTCCGCGGGCTTTGGTGCCAGTCCTCTTTGCAAGCTTTTTAGTTCCTCCATGATCCGGTGGACATAACCCATAACTGAGGCAAAAAGGATATCACGGGGCATCTCTTCACATGTTAGGCACTTCGTGGTGATATAGCGCCCTATCTCATTGATCCTACCCCTGATTCTATCCCTCTCTATGCACAGCTGTTCTATCCGTTGATTCTTTAGTCCCAATATTCGAGTATTGTCAATGAGCTGATCTTGGAACCTCTCCATTTGTTCTTCCATCCGGGCTATCGACTCATAGCAGCGTTCTCTATCTATTCTAGCATCCCGGGTTTGTTTAAGGACCCGATCATTGAGAATGGAGTTTATCTCTCTCAATGTCGCAACACTCATTTCATAGTCCCTTTTTACTTTCCATAGGTGTTCTCTCCGTGCTGCTGTAACTTTGGCCCACCTGACCTGCATTCTTGTTATACAAGCCTTAGATCTCTCCAAGTCTTCGCGGCTTTTGTTGACCTGACTCCTCAACTCTGCTATCAACCTTTCACTGGACCGAATTTTCTGTTGGTCGTCGGCATTCTTTCTGTTTTGGCGGATTCGGGCTCTCAAGGCCTTGTTCTCTTGAATCAACTTGCTTTTCTCTCCTGTATTAGCATCAATTTGCAGGCTGCTTTGGTATTTTAGCCCCTCAATTTGTTGTTTTAACTTGCCAATCTCGTCCCGATATTCCTTCTCTTTTGCTAGCCAACCCCATTGTGCTCGCGATGATTCTGCGAAGTCTTGGACGTGAGCTCTCTTAGTTGGTCTCTGGTGCTCAAGCTCTCTTCTGTACCATGTGAGGTATTTTGGCGATACTTCACCTTTGGCCCGGTCTTGTACACGAGTATCTACTTTCAGGGTTTGGCATTCATTCCAGATTCTCCGAACGACTGCTTCAGGGAACTGCCCACCAGGCCCGATTTCGATTACCTGGCCACTGAGATCCTCTTCCTTTGGGACTATTTGGTATCGCCCCAACTGTCTCAAAACTCTGTATGGTGCGTAAGGCTGGATACTTTGGAGGCCCATCAACAACAAATGAGATTCGGTGGCTGACATGTGTATGATTTCATCTATGGGTAGCCATTTAAATGCCCATTCTATATGGTTTGCTGAGAGTGAACGCAACAAAGTGACCCACTCGGCGACCCCTTCTGGCAGGCTAAACCCATTGACCCTTGTGGAAAACTCTTCTATACAAGTCTTTTGTAACGACTCATATTTCAGGAACTGTGGGCGATGACATAGGTGTTCTATCATCCACATTTGCAGTAGTACATTGCAACCCTCAAAGAAACCTCCTCCGATTTTGCAAACAGTGAGAGCGCGAAAGATGTCTGCTATAATCATTGGCGCCAGAGTGCTGTTGTTCTGCTTGAGCAAAGTGTTGACGACCCCAGCGACTTGTATGTTAATTTTCGCGTCTTTTCTAGGGAATATCAGAAGGCCCAGAAAGGCTACCATGAAAGCAATACACCTATGTCCTTCCCATTTCAGCTGGTTTTCCCCGCTGCAAATCTTTCCCTCAGGATTGTTGAACCCTCCAAAATGACTGTATCTGTCGTACAAGAATGCAAAACTACAAAAACCTTCAGATAATTCTGGGTTGTGTATAACTCTGCGGATCTTCACGGTGTCTAAAAATTTGTGTATGATCACGGTCCTTGGTGCAATAAGATATTGCTCTCTCATAGGGACTTTGGGACTCCCGATGTACCCTGCCAGCTCTTCCAGTGTCGGTGTGAGCTCAAAATCTGAGAAATGAAATACATTGTGTGCTGGGTCCCAGAATGAGATTAGCGCCCTTATAATGTCCCCTCTTGGAACAATATCCAGTAACCCAACTAAGTTTCCTAAGTACATCTTGACTGTATCTCGCCCTGATTCTTCTAAGTCATTCCACCACATGCGTAAGCCTGAAGGGATCCCATTTACAATGACCTCAGATGAATTCCTACTCGTGCTCATTCTGCACATTTATTAAGGGATTTAGACAAAAAAGCAAAATCTTTATTTGACTCAAAAACTAATTTTCCTATTTCCTAATTTTGAGGAAAAGAAAAATTGATTCTTTAAATACGGCCTTTTAACTCTTCAGGGATGAAGATTTTAAGGCTGTAGGGATTTTACCAGCCGAAAGGTAAAAAAAAAACAAAAGTGGCTGCTTATGCAAAGTCAGCCTTCCAGTGCCCCTTTAGGGAATGTTCGGCTATTTTTGCAACATGGCATAGCCTGACTCCTTATTATTTATTTTTTGGCATTTTTGTAGATAAATAAACAAATAAAAAATCATTTTAAAAAAAAACAAAACTTTTTTTTTCATGGTAATACAAACTATTTTTTTAAAAAAAAATAAAAATAAAAATAATATAGACAATTAATTCTCTACACTGTTACTTCGTCCCTTTTTTTTCACAATTTCAAAATTTCTGATTTTCCAAAGCCGGTCAGCATGCAAGTCTAAAGCAAATAAATGCATAAAGCAAACATGATGCAGCAGGATGGTCTTTACATTTCAGGTTGCTAGTCCTAGACGGACCCAACCCCTGTGTTGAGTCCCCTAAGTCAGATGCAACGTGATGCAAATAAGCGTTTTCCTACTAGGGATCCGGCATGAAGTCATGTCACACCTCCTTTTTTCGCACCGCGAGGGATGAAGGGAGTTTTCTCCAATTAAAGGACAATCGAAACGAGATTTGTTTGTTTATTTTAGAGTCGCCACTTGGGAGATTTAGGGTGTCCCAAGTCACCAATTTTAATCCCGAATCGAGGAAAAGAATGACTCTGTATTATAGTTTGCGAACCAGAAATCCGGATAAGGAATTCTGTTAACCCGGGAGAAGGTATTAGGCATTCCCGAGTTCCGTGGTTCTAGCACGGTCGCTCAACTATTATATTTGGCTTATTTATCTGATTTTTTAAATAATTAAGAACTTATATGCAAATTTAGCTTTTAAACCGCTTTTATCATTATTCCTCTTATTATTTTATACAAGAATTGCAACGTTGTGAAAACGCATCTCGAACCACGTCACAACCAGTGTACACGCGCATTTTGACTCTGCCAAGATTGGGATTTGGGTTACATAAATGCACACCCATGTTTAAGAAAATACCCTTATTAAATATGCGCCAAAATACTACGCGTTATTATACTATTAGGTAGGACTGTGAAATTTACTAAATGGCCCATCCCGGAATCTAAGTATTTTTTTAAAAAAATAAATAAGATTGGAGGACCCTGCAAATTTTGTATTGTTTATATTTATTTATTTTTAGCGAAATCCTCCCTTATTTTATGAATATCTTAAAATGACTACATTTCTTTTTATTAAACTTGTCTATAAATACAAAAATTAATTTTTTACATACTTAAAATAACGTATTAAATACTAGTTTAAGACAAATATTTAACGAAATGAAATATCACTAAAAATGTAATTATAAAAACAATATGGAATTGTCAAATAATATTTTAAAAGAAACTAATTATCCCATCTAGATTAAATTCACATTGTTAGATGACTTGAGCTATTGAAATTAATTATTTACAATTACGGAGAATTAGAAACAATCTTGATTACTAATGCGTATTTCTAAAATTTAATTAATTTAACCTTAACTAACCTTGTTTTAATTCAAATCATGTTATAATACTTGATTCGCAAAATCAAAAAAATCCCTGTTTCACCTAAATTTAGCTACATGATTTTGATTAACTTAAGGTTAGCGATATTAAAACCCTTATAAATAAGGAACTTAATCAATTTTGCCAAACTGATTTAATAAAGTCATTTTTTACGTTATTTTCTTCTCGCTCTAATTATTAGACAGTTTAATCAGTAATGAACAGGCTTAAATATATACTACCTAATAATCAGGTTTAGGCATTGTTTAATATACGCTACAACATGTCTAGTTATGCCAAATGACAGTGATTTACGGAATAATAATACATGAAATAATCTAAATACAATTTTAAAAAAAAATAAAACTAAATTAGAAATTTAACATTCCATTCTTCATTTCAGCTTACAAAATGCCAAAATTACAGTTGTGTACCTGATATTGCCAATATAAGAAGAAGAAAGTCAGCCACGTAGTACGTAACACAGCAACAACAATAATAACCAGCAATCCAGTCAACAGAAATCCCAGTGACAGATTTGAAAATCAAAATAAAATCCAGAAACACCGACAACAAACAACGGACAGAAACCAAGAGAATTTTCAGATTTGAAAGGCTAATTAATGTTTAACCCTTAATTTCTAAACCTGTATATCAGAATATTTACCAGGTGTGTGCTACTCTCTCTTCTAATTTCCAGCTCCTTTTTTATTTGTATTTTTTTTGAAAGTTTTAATATTTTTCGGAATTTTTCTTTCTCTCTTAAATATTCAGCTCCTTTTTTTTTCTCTCTCTCCCTATCTGTTTTCCCCTCTTTTTTTTTTTCAAATCTGATCAAGCCTCTCCCTTTTATCCCCATCTTTCAACATTTTTAAAACATAAAAACCCATTATCTTCTCACTCAACCCACTTTTAATCCCACTATCTAATGTTTTGTCCCCCACCTTATTAAACAAATACCCCATTATATCTTGTCCCCCATGCTTATATTAAACAAATGCATTAATCCCCACCATTATATCTTGTCCCCCCATTATTAATTACTTTAATATTATCTTAATTTTAATGGAAAGAACACTCAAAATAAATAATTATTCAGAATTTAAATTCCAAAAATACCCCTCTGCCCTTACCGAAATTAGCCTTTTACCCCTAAACGTACTGCAAATTACCAAACTACCCCCATCAGCTATAACCAATTTACTTAATCAATTTCAACCAAAATATAGCAAATATGACCAATTTCTAACAATGTTCAACAACAAATTCAAACTAAATGATGAACAACAAAGAAACAACTAAAATTATTTTGATTGAACAATATTTTTTAACAACAAACAAACCTACTTTCAGATTCAACAACAACAACAACAAACAAGTATATTCAGATTTCTAAATTCAATAATCATTTGAACTTAAAATTAAATCTAACAACATTACAACCAACAATTTCTATATTAAAACTAAACAAGATCATGAAGCAAACTGAAGAAATAATCATAAATGATAAACAACAAACAAGAAAATCAAACTTATACTAATTTCGGATTCAAGAACAATCAAACAAAGTATGGACATAAATGAAAAGATTCAACAACAATAACAAGCAAGTTTTATTCAAATTCGAATTAAACTTGTATTAAGCTTAAACAAAACAAACAAACTTATTCAAATCACTAAACTTCAAATAATCAATTGATCTTTTAAAATTAAATCCAACAAAATTTTAACAAAGATACATGATTCAAAAAAAATTAAAACATAACTTCACATTAAATCACTGAATTAAAAACGAACTTCAAACAAAATGAACACGAATTAAATCTATTTTAAACAACAAACAACGGATTTAAGCGATTTAAACTAAATCTAACAATATTAAAATTAAACTAACAATTCCTTTTTACAAAAAATAAATAAAATTAACATGAAATAAACTAAAAAAAACAATTAATTAAATTTCCATTTGAATCTGAAAATTAAATCAACAAAACACATGAACAAACTAAAAAATTAATTCAACGATAAACATAAACAAAACAAGAATCGAACATTTATCGATTTTAGATCCGAGAATATCAAAACAAAATACGGACAGAAACAAATCTTAAACCCACTAACCGGAAATGACCAACGACGAACGAAAACGGAAAACTCGGACAGAAAACTCGACGTACCGGATCTCGACTCAACGAAAAACCCACCTTCTCTTTTATCCTTGAAGAACTTTGTCGAACTTTAACCAGACTGCCGTGCTTTTCCTCCGTGTGTGTGCGATGGTGAGCAGCAACAGCAGGTTCATGGAGTCGCCAACAGCAGTACGCAGCAGTGAAGCATCTGAAGCAGACGCAGCAACAACAGACGCAGAAACGGCATGGCCATGGCAGTCAGAACTAAGGCAGCAGCAACGCAGCTGAAGTAGTGGTGAAGCAGCAGCATGACGGGCTGGTCGGAGAAGAGAACGGAGCAGCAGCGCGAGCTGAAAAGGCAACCATGGTCGTTTGGGACGATGGTGATGGCAACTATGGTTGTTTGTACGTTGGGCTTCAATGGCGGAAGGGGAGGGTCGTTGGTGGTTGAAGCTGGGGTGGTGACGACGTGAGGGGTCTGTTTGGATGTGAGGATGGAGGGGAAAGGGCAGCCATGGATGTGTGTTTTTGGAGTTTGAAGAAGAAGAAAGAAAATTAGGGGGGTGGCGGATGGTTAGTGTTAGGGTTTTCTTTTCTTTTTTTTTTGGTTTTGTGTAAGATAGGGAGGTGTTGGGTATTTGGCTTATTGGACCGGGTCGACCCGGTTTAAAATGGACCGGGTCATGGGAAAGGTTGGGCATTTGTTTGGGCCTGGGGTTGAACTTTGAAGAAATGGCCCAATCCGATTTTTCTTTGTATTTTTGCTCTCTTTTCTTTTACTTCCTAATTAATAAAACTAAAATTCTAAATTAAATTACAAACTAAATTATCTTATAAAAAAACTAATTAACTCTAAAAAAAGTATCGCACATTTAAATAGCAATTAACGACTAAAATCGCACAATTTAGACGTTTAAATGCTAAACATGCAACGTACATTTATTTTTATGATTTTCTCATTTTTGTAAACAAACTTAAATAAATACTAAAATGGAAATGCAACATATTTTAATATTTTTATTAATTAAACAAATAAACATGCACGGACAAATACAAATAATTATACAAAAATACCACAAAAATACAAAAATTGCACACAAAGGAAAATTATTTTATTTTGAATTTTTTGGGAGTGATTCTCATATAGGGCAAAAATCACGTGCTCACAACTATAACACTATTTTATCTAGTGATGACAGGATACAAGGAACCCCAGTACAGGAGTTCTAAGTGAAAGATTTCAAAGAGTTCATTTGGGAGGCTGGACTAACTGAATTGAGAACAGTTGGAAGGAAATACACTTGGACAAACAATCATGTCCATGGTAAGATTGACATAATACTTGTCAATGCTACATGGATCCAGATATGGCCTATAATGGAGGGGAGGGTGATGCAACCTGGTTTTTCTGATCATTGCCTTATGAGATAACAATTGATATTGAACAACAGAATGGGAAGAGACCTTTCAAGTTTTTCAATTGCTTGACTCAACATAAAGACTTTGAGGAAACTGTACACAAATGTTGGACAAACAGGAGAGGTGGCACAACAATGAACAAAGTATGGATGAAACTCAAGGACTTAAAGACTAAATTGAAGCAAATGAATAGTCAAGATCTCAGCAATACAGAGCAAAGAATATTGATAGCAAGAGCTAAATTGGAAGGGATCCAGGAACAAATGGTTGGACCTAGAAATAGCAATGAAAGTGTAGCTCAAGAAAAAGAGGCAAAGATAGAGTTGGCTAAATGGCTTGATATTGAGGAAAGTATAATGAAGCAGAAATCAAGAATTAAATGGCTTAACCTAGGGGACTCAAATACAGCATATTTCCATGCATGTGTCAAGAACAGACAAGCAACTAATCATATTGGAAGATTGATAGATAGTGCAGGGTAACTACTTGTGAATGCTAATGATGTGGAAGCAGAGATACTCAAATTCTACAAGTAGCTACTTGGAACAACAATAACTAAATTACCAGCAGTAAATACAGAAGTGATGCAGCAAGGCTACAGCCTAAGGAGACAACAACAAATGAATTTAATACGACCAGTAACTGATGATGAAATCAAGCAAGCACTACAGGGGATTGATGACAACAAAGCACCAGGATGTGATGGATACAATGCATTCTTTTTTAAGAAAGCATGGCATATTATAGGGAAAGAGGTGACTCAAGCTGTAATGGAGTTTTTTGAGGAATCAATAATTTCTAAAGCAATCAACTGTACAACTATTACCTTAATCCCAAAAGTGAAAAACCCCAGTAATATCAAAAAAAATCAAACCTATCTCATGTTGCACTGTGTTATATAAGATTATATCCAAGGTACTAACATCTAGACTGCAAGAAGTCATGCCAGAATTGATCGACAATTGTCAAACAACTTTTGTGCCAGGAAGATTGATCACAAAGAATATCATAATGAGCCATGAATTGGTTAAAGGTTATGGGAGGAAGAATATATCACCTAGGTGTATGATGAAGATTGACATGCAAAAGGCCTACTACTCTATGGAATGGGTATTTGTTGAACATGTGATGAGGCTATTGGGACTTCCAGAAAAGTATGTAAGGTGGGTAATGGTATGTATCAGCATTGTTTCATATTCAGTTATTGTCAATGGAACGCCAACTAAACCATTTGAGGCAAGAGGAGGATTAAGACAGGGAGATCCCCTTTCATCATTGCTTATTGTAATTGCAATGGAGTACCTAAGTAGGCTAATGAAGCAGCTGGGAAACAACAAAGATTTTAGATTTCATCCAAGGTGTGCCAAAATGAAACTAATACAATTGGGATTTGCGGATGATTTGCTATTATTTTGCAAGGGAGATGTGCAATTAGTCGTGGCATTACACAAGCAATTTCAGAAATTTTCTGCAGCTTCTGGATTAGTGGCAAACACAAGTAAGAGCAATGTATATTTTGGAGGGGTAGAAAGCAGGACACAACTGAAAATAATGGAAGTACTAGGATACTCTAAAGGTGATCTACCTTTTAGATACCTTGGTGTTCCCTTGAGTACAAAAAGATTGTCGGCAATTCAATGCGAGCCTTTGATTGATAAAATGCTTAATAGGATTCAATGCTGGACAACTAAGTTTCTATCTTATGCAGGGAGAGCAACACTGATTAAAAGTGTGTTAGGAACAATTCAAAATTTTTGGGCTCAAGTATTCATTTTACCAAAGAAAATTATACAATTCATTGAGGCAATCTGCAGAAGGTTCTTATGGTTGGGCAGTGCTGAACCAACAAAGAAAACTCTGATAGCTTGGGATAAACTGTGTGCACCTAAGGTAGCAGGGGGTTTAAATTTCACAAATATAGAACTATGGAATAAAGCTGCTATCTGCAAGTTGCTTTGGAATGTTTGCAAGATGAAAGAAAAATTGTGGGTGCAGTGAGTGCATACATATTACATTAAAAATAACAATATATGGGATACTGAACCAAAGAATGCTTCCTGGGTGATCCAGAAAATATTCAAAGCTAAGGAACAATTTCAAGAGGCTGGATACTTAGAGAATGATGTGAGGCACAATGACAGTTTTTCCACAAGAAAGATGTACAAAGCACTACAAGGGAATTTCAAAAGGTGACATGGAGAAGCTTAGTATGCAACAACAAGGGAATGCCAAAGTGGATCTTTATCCTAAGATTAGCTATACAAGACAGACTAGCTACTAAAGAGACTTGCAAGATGGGGCTCAATAGATGAAACTTTGTGTACAATGTGCCGCAGGAGCAATGAAACAGTGCAGCATTTATTTTTTGATTGTGATTACTCAAAAGAGATATGGCAAAAACTACTACACTGGCAAGGGGTCATGAGAAGGGGAAAGCAGTGGAAGGAAGAAGTTCAATGGGCAAAGAAGAAAGCAGCAGGAAAGAGTGCAGAAGCAGAGATTTACACAATGGTCTTGGCAGCAACAATCTATCATATTTGGCAAGCTAGGAACAATACTATTTTCCAGAAGAAACAGACTAATGCACAGAGTATAGTGAAACTGATTATTCAGGATGTTCATATAAGAGCTCAGAATTGTAAAAAACTGGATACTTATCTAAGCAATATGAATTGGTATCCAGTATGATCTAAGTAATGAATACAGTAGGAGTAGAGAAGCAATCTCATGCTGGGGCTCCATGTCCAGCAAAAGATGTCTGTAGTTGGTTTTTGTAAGCTGTAAATATTTACTTGGTAATAAAATTCTTTAATTACCAAAAAAAATAATTGAAATGTGTTCTTTTGATCTCTTTGCTTGTAAATATTCACAAATTTACCATAATTATTAGTAACTAGTAAATTTCGGAAGAACGCAAATGACTTCAAGAAAATAATTTCTTTTTGTGAGTTATATTGAAAAAATAAAATATCGTGAGAAATAATGAATTACATTTATATATGAATAAATCAGGCGTACTAATATCTTACCAATGATAATTTAGCCAAGTAGAACAATGAAAGAAAAAGTACATATATTTGCTTTTAAATCCTTTTTGAATGAGAATTTACGGTAGAATCCAAATAAAATTATCGTCCATCACACAATGTCACTATTCAATACTTCTAGGTTACTATCACATTTGAAAATTCTAATTTCACATTTATTTCGTGAATATAACAAAAGAAAAAAATCTATTGATTGGAGAGAAAATAAAGAAAAATGGTCAATTACCAAAACAAAAAAAGGAAAATCAAAAGTTTAATAAGAGGAAAGAAAAAGTAGAGTTTCTTTTATTATTACATATCGTTTAATAGTCAATTTAATTTGAATATTTTACTCATCAATTTGCTCTAAAAAAATGCTCCAGGTAAAATTGGTTAGATTTCAATTAGAGTTTTCTATTAATATTTTACTTTAGTTCTTTTAATTTTAGGATAATATAAGGCAAAAGAAATTATCTTCTATTATTTTAGAATATTAACCACTGCTAGAAACTTATTGTAGCAGATATATTTGGTTGAATTTCTCAAATAGTAATTCTATTATATATATTCTTATAAATAAATTTATATGCTTTTGAGTAAATGGTTTTTAGGTGGATATTTAGTTTTATTTGATTTTATTTCTTTTATCTGAAATTTAATTTTTATACATGTAATATAAGATCTATAAAAGAAAAACAAAGTTAATCAAAGTAGAAAAATGAATTAATTAAAGTAGGAAAAAAATATAAAAACAAACAATGCCAAATTTGCATGTTCAAATAGAATTGACTAAAATAATTCATGTTGTACTTTTGATTTTCTTTATTTTATTTGAAGTCTAATTTTTATACACGTGATGTAAGATGTGATTTTTTTATCCCAAAATTCTCAAAGTTTTTTTTAAGGAAACAAATAATTAAAGTAGAAAAAAATATAAGAACAAACAATGCCAAATTTCCGTGTTAAGACAGAATCGAACAAAAAACATTCATGTTGTAGTTTTAAATTTCACTCTTCTATTGTTCTTTATTACACTCAAAAAAAGTTAGAATTTTATCACAATATTATAATACCAATTAAATCTTTTTCTGTCTTCTAGCTACTACTAATAGAAGTGTATGATAAATATATTTTAAATTCTTCACATTCCATTCACCAAAAGGTTTTACTATAACTACGCATTACTCACTTTTTTTTTATAGAGACAAAAGCTTCGCTCACTAAATAAAAAATCAAGCAAGAAAAAGAGATGGGAAAGGAAAAAGAAAAAAGAGGAAAATAAGAAACTAATTAATATTCCTTTCTATTTCTTGTGAAATTAGACTTGAGTGGAGCCTATTTTCTATTTCCTTACAAGAAAATTCAGCTCAATCGAAACTCCTCTCAAAATGTTAATTTTGAAACAACTCTAACAATATCTTCGAGATTTAAGCAATCCAAACCCAATAAAACTAACCTTCAAAGACAACCAAACCTAAAAGTCATAAACAATAAAATTACAATATATATAACACTAGAGGCTAACATGATAAGCACAATAGATATTTTAATTTTCAACAATTCAAGGAGAAAAAGGCCTTAAACAGAAAGCAAAATATTTCCAAGTTCCAACTAACATCAATGAGAATAGGAAAACGAAAATATAGAAAGCACAAAAAAAAAGTAGAAGGCAAAAAGCTGGTGGCAGCGATTAAAAAAAAATTAATCTTTGAGACGCGTCTTCACAGGCTTCGACTTTTTCTCAGCTAAAGTTTTATTACCGGAAGGCTTCTACTCCGATATTGACTTCTTCTCATACTTTTGCCTACCTTAAGGGCTTTAGAATTTATAGAGAGATTGGAAAAAACAATTCTAAGAAAATGAAAACATAGAAGGAAGAGAATGGGATTTGTGGAAATAAATAAATAGAGTAATAATGAAGAAAATGAAAACGGAAGAAAGAGGGATTTGAGGAAAAGGAATAAATGTAGTAATATGAGGATGAAGAAAACGGAAGAAAGAGAGATTAAATGGGATTTGATGAATAGAAATAAATAGAGTAATAGTGAGGATAAAAATATATTTTTTGAAATTTTTTTGACAGAAAATAAGAAAAAAGATAAATTGTCATGTTGATTAAAGAGGCCTGCCACATCATCTTTTCTATTCCCAACTTTATATTTATATATAGATATAGATTGTTTTGCCACTTAATTACCCTTATTTTATGTTAAGCATATGTTGTTAGTCCACGTATGACGATATAATATATTTCTTTCTTAAAAGTACTAAAACATACATGTTAATTAATTTATATCTATATTTATCTATCTATATTTATGTTAAAAGTATGAATGCCTTTAGCAAAATATAATTCACCTTTTTTATTCTTTAAAAATAAATTTTGCATTGGATAAAATTATAATTTAAGCTACTTTCCTAATATTTAGGAATTTAGAATCAACTCAATTTATTTTATTAGACCTTTCCTTATTAAACTAGGTAAAAATTCTAATATTTTGGACTTTAAAATCCATTAGCATTTTACCTTATATAAATTGTGCTAAATGAAAACAAATCCATATAAATAATATTTAGACGCTTAACATGATGAGAATATTTTATTACATCATCACCAAAGAGAAAACATAAAAATATATTCATGGAAAGTACATGAAGCACGTTAAATTGCTGAAAGCAAAGCAATAAAATATGCATTTTAAAATTCTTATTGTAGTTATACAAAATAATTAATTCATATACAATTAAGCTTAAAAAATAATTAATTCATGTACAATTAATCTATTGTGTTATCTGAATTTTTTTGAAGAATTGTAATAAAACTATAGCTAATTAACTCTATTTGTGTCTCTTCGAATGAATTTGAGAATAACTTTTCAAAAATATCTTTATAAAAACTCTTAAATCTTTAAGAGCTATATGTTCTTACTGAAACTAAAAAGGAAATATGGCAACATGTGAAATTGAACTAATATATTATGACATTAGAACAAAGTTTGAAGTGAATTTGAAGCAAAAAAAATTCGTTTATTAAGTTAGTTACTATATAGGATCAATAATCATCAATTAGGAGCTTACATTTCTATTTTATAATTTAAACATAAGTTTTGAATAATATTTGTGTAACCTTTTAATTAATATTACTCATTAAGATAGGGAACACGCGCAAATTTCGTACACTTAAACTAGTTAAATATCAAATATACTTAGTCAAATATTATAAGAAACAAAATAAAAAACTAATAATAAATTACACGGTTACACCCGAATACAAAAATATCCAACACAAATATAACATGTTATTCGCATTCTAAGAAATCCTACACAAATGTAATGATGTTATTTCCTATTTTCTTAAATAAATATATATTTAAAGCCCTTATATAATGAAAATTATGCATCAAAATGAACTAAATAAATTTATAATAATTTGAAACAGAATAAATATTACTATTTCTTTTACTTATGTGTTGACCCGTATAAAAGTTATTACTAATAATTATTATATCTTATAAGTAATTTGTGGGCCATTTCCCATTTAAAAGACACATACTTGAAAAGTGTTATCATCTTTTAATCAAATGTGTGAATAAATCTTTTTTAAACAAAAATATTTATCATTTTTCTTAAATCTTAGAAATTTTATACATACATAATTTTAGCATTTGTATTTAATATTGATTGTAAGCTAGAAATTTGTGTTTTAGCTACATTTTGCACTCTAATTACTATATTTTTATTCGTGCTTGAGCTCAAATGACGATGATTTGCACTTATGACGTATACTATGCCTCGTAAGAGATGATTCCGAGTTAAAAAGTGATTTTGGAGCTAAGTTGATGATTTAGAGCTATAAAGTTTGAGTAAAAGTCCAAAAAATTAAATCGGGATCGAGTTCGGGGGTCGAGGACCAAGTCCATATGTTAAAAGTTGAGAAGAAATTCTACTCTAAAAATATTGGGCACCGCGAGGTGTGGCGCTACAGTGCAAGTGGAGGTCGGCCCGACAAAAACCCACTCTCTGAACTTCTCCACAAGCGCGGCGCATGGTATGCCACATGGGGTGTTGCGCTTGTGCATTTCGGTAGTTCAATTTTTCGTCTTCGGCTTGGAAAGGGTAATTTCGTTCGAATCCATTTATAAATGGTATAAATACACTAAAAATATGATTTTGAGAGAACTTTTGACCTACGAATGATTGGAAAAGCATTGGAGACTCCAACAAACAAGAATCTCATCTTCTATGAGCTCAATATCCGAATTTGGATTGAATTCATGTTTACTTACTTAAATTTATCTATGATGATTTCTCCTACTGTTATGGAGTAGTTTCCTTTATGATTTTGATAGACATGGTATATTGATGATTCTTGATACTTGCTTAAATTTATCTGCATCTTATGCTCTAGTTTAAATTTGTGATCCATCTGTGTAATTGAAAGAGCCTCTTAAGTTGTTAGTTGCTAGAAAATAGGGAAACATTCATGAGAAGTTATCCTTTAGACTAAAACCATCATTATATTCGTAGCAATGATTCAGAATACTTCAATTGGATTATTTATGGGAATAAATGTTTAATCGAAGAGGAACTTTAACTTCAAGTATAATCTGATTATCTAATGAATTCGTGAAAATCGGTAGTAATTTTGAAGTGAACTAATTCAAGAATTGGATCCTGAGTTAGTTATCTTGCACATGTCTAGTCAATGGGCCTTACTTCTCCCACTAATATTTTGTGTTGCTCAACTCTTGTTTTTCGTGCTCGATTTATAATTTCTTTAATTTTAGTAGTTAATTGTGGTTGATAATTATTCATATCAAAGTGTTAATCATCCTAGGTAGCAGTTAATTGGGAATTATTCAAATATTATTTAAATCCAATCTCTGTAGAGACAATAATTAAACTATACTATTTTTTGGCTAACGAGCATAAATATTTTATGGTATTTTGCGATCGTCAAATATACCTAAGTAGTTACAGATATCTTATGTGTTTTTTTCAAAACTAAGCATTTACTCCCCGAGTACGATGGAAATCTCTCTTAAGTTTTTCATAGTATAGCGGTGTAGAAGTTCCCGTTTGCTAAAAGAAAAAGAAAAAAAGTTTGAATTTAAAAACAAATAATATATATATATATATATATATAATTGAGTCATTATATTTGTGCAATTTTTATAGCATAAGGAGTGCAAGTGTTTGATTCTAAACTATAATCTATAATTGAGTGACATCGCAAGTATGCCTGGTGTAATTTACCCTACATTTAAACTATAAGGGGATAATTAAATTTGTTATTTTCATATCAACACTTACCCATGTAATTTATTTTTACGTTGTGACTTGCTAAACTCAAATCCAACAAGAATGAGCAGAGACCCTGTAAACATTCTGAACAACTAACCAGTATAAGTTTACTTATAACTGTTCTATCTTTATTTTACTTAATAAATTATAATTACCGAATGATATAAATCCATTAGTTTCTATGGATGCAAAGTATAGTGTCAACATTTTCATCATGTTAAGATTCTACATCTCCGTACCTTTTAGGTTCTTCTCCGCCTTGCATCCCTCGCTTTTATTCTTAATTTTATACATTTTAAAAAGACACTTTCATTCATTGCCAGGAAAATAAACTTTCCAAAAATTGCAGAGGGAAGGGAGAATTTAGGGCACCGTTAGAGTAGAGAAGATACTATTACATCAGCCTTCACGAATAGACATTAAACCCTAGGCAATAGAAAAAGAAGAGAAAAAGGAGATATGTTGGGAAAAGAAGAAGAAGAAAGATTCATGGGCTTAATGGGCTGTAATGTTCATTTGATATACGTTAAAATAACCAATTTTCGGACCGGTCATTCAAAAATAGCCAGCATTTGCAAAGTCATTGAAAAATAACTACTATTTTGCTGCAACAGGGACCGGTCCAACATAATATACTGGATATCGGTGCACCTGTGTATGAACTTCCAGCATATTATGTTGTAACTCCAACACGCGGAAAGTTCCAGCATAATATACTTGATATTGAAGCACCTGTGTATGAACTTCCAGCATATTATACTGGACCGATATATTACACTGGAACTCCAGTATATTATACTGAATTTCCAGTATACTTATGCTAGAACTCCATTATAATATACTGAAGTTCCAGTATACTTATGCTGGAACTCCAATATATTATGCTGGAGTATTATCCGGATTTTGAACAGTATTTTCGTTCAGATTTATCTTTACAATAAAAATGGTTAAATTTCGATTACTTTTGAAACTGTGGCTATTTTTGAATGACCACTTATAAATTTGGCTATTTTTGAATTTCTCATCTGATATACCTATGGAAAAAGGGTTAAGGTTCATCAATGGGTCAATAGAGGCCCATTCGAATATATAGCCCAATATAATGTAGGAAAAATAACATTATATAGTCATTCTCAAAATAATAGCTAACTATATATATACACACACAAATTTTTATATATTTTTTCGGCTACCAAATGTGAATAGTTGTTGGCGCAGGTTAAAAGCGAAAAAACCCTATTTTTTCAATAAAAAATTAGTCCAACATTAATCATCATTTTAATTAAACTAGTCTTAGGTACAGACTTTGCGTGTGTTTCCCAATAAGTAGATACTTATAAAAAAAATTACATAAGTAGTATTAGACGATAATCTTGAGTTATAATAAAAATAAAATATATTATAAATTTCTAAAAAAATATATATGTTGATCCCAAATCCAGCCCAATGAAAGTCCTCATAAATTTATAAGATTATCTTATTAAAATTATTGTTATTTTTATGCCTTAATACCCAAAAAAAAAAACAAGTAAAACTATTACTTTTATCACGATGAGGTTTGCTTATAGGCTAATAGCTCCTACAAAAAAGAGTTGATAAGTAAAAATTTAAACTTTAAAAATGACTAATATTAAGTTAATAATTTATAATAATAAATTAATATGAAAAATATAGAAAGCTATCATTTTTTAAAATATTTGCAAAAAGAAAGAAAAATAATTAATAATAACTCATTTAGAATATATTTTATCTTTTAATGTTTTATCCTTATTGTTTGAATTTTGTATACATTAATAACAAAATAAATATTGATTGTATGTTGTTTTACAATTTGAGTAATTCTACAAATTTAGAATAGATGATATTTGCAGGTCGAAATAATTATGGAGCATAGTTTCAAATATTATACAAAAGTTTAATAAATAAAGTTTTAGTTGATTTTAAAGTTTCAAATATTAAAAAAAATTAAAATGAAATGTATTATAGTTATCGTACATAATTCAAATAAGTAAATAATTTATTTAAGCTAAAATTTTAATTGATTTAAAATTGTAAATATTAGAATTTCCTACATAATTCAAATAAAGATTTGTTTAATAATTAAAATTTTAGTTGATTTAAAAATTTTAAATATTAAATAAACAATTAAATTATAATTTTATCCAACGATTAAGTTAAGAGTATTTCACCTATTTTTCAACTACAATGAGCTCTATAATTATGTTTTTCATTATTTTTCCAAATAATTGTCCCACATTATTTTAAAACTTGAATCTTAAATTTTACATGGCTCTCATGATTTTTAAATGGATAGAATGGCTTAAAGTTATAGATAGTAAAAAATATGAACTACACTTAATGACATAAGTATATTTTCAAGTAAATAATTATATAAATTGATGTATCGTTTAAATTTTTTATTTGGAGAAAAGTGTACTACAGCGAATAGAGCTTAGAAATACTTTATCAAATGCACATCCTAATTTTTATCTACGTAGAATATGAGAAAAAATATAAATAAATTATTTGAATTATATAAGGTAAACTTAATTGATTTTGATGTCCTAAATATTAGGATTCCCTATGTAGTCTTTCAAATATGGGAAACTTTAATAAGTAAGTTTTAGTTGACTTTAAAGTCCTAAATATTAGGAAAATATTAAATGACTATTTTGTTATGTGTTAACTTTATTTTAAAAGGATAATAAAGACGAACAATATTTTGCTAGTGACATTCGTGCTTAATGTACGCGCGATGCACGTCTATCTCAATGAGTAAATATTTATTAAAAAATTATATTTAAGTTATAAAATAAAAGTAAAAATTCATGTGACAATCTTGGAGGGTCTGAAAGTTTTTCTTTTCAATATTTCAAAAGGAAATTACGGTCATTTAACGAGATTGAACAAAATAATTTGGTTAAATTGTATAAGAAGCAAATTAGTCTACTCAACGATCACAATATAGTTTGGTGAAATACAAGTTGAAAGATAGTGATTACAATAGTATAAGATAAAATCCTAATTGATTTAAAATCTTAAATACTAAGATTTTCTATACCGTTTAAATAAGAAAATTCTTTTCACAATAGAAGCAAGAATTTAATAAACAAAATTGTAGGTCAAATAGACCAAAATTCACAAAAAACGTATTAGTTTTTTAATATATTCATCATCGTTGAGGCTATATGGTTTAGAAAAGGCCGAGGCACAAACTATTAACTCGATTGCATGTTCCGATAGTCAATTGGCTTATATGCTAATATGTTGTCGTAATACTTTAGCCCTTTATTGTTCGTGCAAGGCGAGTACCCATTTCATGGTGTATATAATTCTTTTCCTAATATTTTTTATTTTATTTTTATGGTTCAAATAAAAAAAAGATTGAGGCAAAATCTTAATGTATTAAAATCATGGGACTTCCAAGGTATTTTAAATAAGGAAAACTTTATAAATCAAATTCTAGTTGATTTTAAAATCCTAAGTAACTAAAATTATAATTTTATCCAATGTAAAATTTATTCTTAAAAGAAAATAACCGAACAACATTTCAATAAGTAGCTTGGTGCTTTTAAATATTGCATTTACGTCACCATTGAACAATGCTTCTAATCGTTTTAACCGCGTGCGCGACATTTTAGTCTCTATATGAATTGTTCAAATGCGTGTAGCTTAATTCCTTAGAATTTGCTTATTTGTTCCCTAAAAAATAGAACATATTTATAATGCTCGCTGTAATTCGTCATGTGATGCTACTTTTGCTCCCCTATTTCACAGGACACGTTTAATCTGTTTCTTAATAGCAGATCTTGGCCATAATCTCATGTCCTCTACTTTGCTTACATTTCCTGAGAAAAAAAAAAAAAGGAACAAGAGAGAAATACATTTAGTTTTTCCTTCACTGATAAACTGAGAAAAGCCAGAATGTTAGTCCTCCAAATTGAATTTTTCTTGGGGTAAGCTAAGGTACGTCAATGCATCAATGTACGATACGTGATTTCTTTTCTTTTTCATCTGCTTAATCAGAGCCTTTGAGCCAAAAGCTATGTATGTGATGCTACTTCTTAATTCTTATTACTATGTTCATGTAAAAAGATTTGTGTTTACATAGGCTAGCTAGCTAGGATAAACACTGAAAAAAGTAATGAACGGGGTTACTTCTTTTCCTTTTATTAAAGTTTCTTGCACTACCATAAGATAAGTAGATATTTATCATCCAATAATGTTAAATTTCGAATGTTGGATTATGCCTATGCCTTTTAACAGGTGTTGGCCAATAGGAGGGTTTGGATGATGAAGGGTACTTATTTGTATAGAATAGAAGGTATGTATGTACTCAAATACTACGTCAGTTTGTGTAGCACAGGTTTTAACCAAATCAAGAAAGCACAACTTTTTTGGTCAGGATCTGGAATAACAAATTTTGCTAGATTTCCTTGAAATTGTTGTTTGGGTTCTTAACAATCAGGAGATTCTTCTGGCAAAACTTGATTTTTGGTATGGAAGAAAGAATGCCAAAAGATTTCAACAATACCCAAACTTTCTTATACCTTATATCTTGTGCTGTAGTATAAAATTTCCATTTATTAAATTAAATTAAATTTATTAAACTCTTATTACTTTTTCTATAGACCGTACGTTTTCCTGTTAGGGATTTCAATGCTGCTTTCAGCTGGTGGCCTATCAAATCTTTGAGAGGTAACTCTAAGCCTTGGAAATATAATATTTCCTCAGAGATGTTTTCTTGCATTGTCGCTACCAGTGTTTTACTGTCCATATTACACTTCATTTTATGGTCTGCCAAAGAGTGAAAAACTTGAGAATAAACAGCCACAGAACCTTATCCCCTAGTGATAGCACATTATTTCACTAACAGGTGAGGTTCTGGACATCTTAATAGCCTGTTTGGCCAAAAGTGTTTTTTGTTTTGTTTTGCCAAAAGCACTTTTGGCCAAAAATTGAGGTGTTTGGCCAAGCTTTTGGAAGGAAAAAAAATGCTTTTGAGGAGAAGCAGAAGCAGTTTTTGAGAAGCAGAAAAAAACAGCTTCTCTCCAAAAGCACTTTTGAGAAAAATACACTTAGAAACAATTTTTTAAAGCTTGGCCAAATACTAATTGCTGCTCAGAAGTGCTTTTCAAACTAATTAGCCAAACACAAACTGCTTATCACCAAGAGTACTTATGAGAAAAGAACTTCTCAAAATAAGCTGATTTTTGCAGCTTGGCCAAACGGGCTATATCCTTCCTCCCCGTATAGGAAACAGTAATTATGTACTGACAATCTCGAAAAGCCAAAAGATAATTAAGAAAACAAACCAAAAACCTACTTTCCTCCTAGTGATGTTGCCCTTCGAACAAGAGTTAATTCTGAGAAATAGGTCTGTACTTTACTTCAGTTTTGTGTGGAACCCTTCAGAAACTAAAGTCAACTGTTTCAAAGAACTAAACATCCTCGAGTATAAAATGAGATGTGGATAAAAGTAATATGAAAATGAAACACAAACAGTACACGAGGGACTTTGGAAAAGCAGTTTTGAGCACACCAGAAAACACAGCACATTGAAGCATTTTATTAGGGGATCCCAACATCTACAAGTCCAAATATAAGTATCTTCAAACCGACTATATAACAAAGATGTCTTCATAGGACTCCCCAATTAATATGATCTCCAATAAGCAATTATTACAAGACAGCAATACCTCAACTAAATAAATTTTAGCTTTGGAACCAAACTGCTTCCTCCCTACCTTTGGCGATCAAAGCTAAAGCTTCTTGAACTCATTTTCACATGTACCATCTAAGCATAACGGCAGGGGTCAGGAATCATCATTGCTTTTATTTTTGTCTGCATCCTGACGCACAAATTGCCCTCGCACACGCGGCCTCTGTTCTGCGAGTCTCTTTCTACTTTGGTACCGGACCTAAAATATATGGAAAGATAATCCAGATAAGTTTTGCTCTGTCATTTATTGACTGTTCAATTGCTTCAACACCAAGAAATGCTAAACAGTTTGAATCAAAGTTTAAATGGTAAAAAACTTATCATTTCACTGATTAGACGTAGCAGGCAAAGTTGCATCGTTGACTTCATGTGAAAATTTTTGAATGCAAGAATGTACTATGATAAAAAGGAAAAATAAAGAAAAAAGTAATGGGAATAGGTATGCTGAAAGGCATAAAAAGAAGCTTAAGTGGGATTTCGACAAACTACAGAATCTGGTTAGATCTAAGCAGGACTTCAATCATGTATTGCAATCATAGAAATGATCCAGTCACAATTACCTTTTTCTCAAAGCACCTCTCCTTCCTCTTTTGCCGGAATTTAATCAAAGCAGCCACTCTTTGAGCCGAGTGATCACTTCTGCTTGCACTTCCACTCACGCTGCCAATTTCACATTTTTCACCCGCTTCATTTTCAGCAACCAAATTTGTTCCTTCAGCAATTAGAGCAGTGCTGCTACCATTTTGGCCACTGCTTCCATTTTGCCCATTGCTTCCATTGTTACTTCCTGATGCACTTCCATAATTAGCAGCGTCTCCTTCAACAGGAGTTCCTACCATGTCAGATGTTCCGAAATTTGGAGCAGCTCCAACAGCATTTCTCATGGTCGAATCATCAGTGTCAAGCAGCTGTTGTTGCTGCTTCAGGTCAAGTACATGGTGGTGATGGTGATGGTAGTGATGATGGTGGTGCTGAACTTGGACCTGCTGCTGCATCGCCCTTGCTTGGGCCAGGGCTGCCTTTGCAGCATCTTGTTTTCCTGGAACCATAGGTTGAAGAGAAGAATTATGACCATGTTGCACTGGTTGAAATGCGGAACAGGTATGGGCATTGACTGCAGGTTTGGTTATTGGCTTGTCAGTTAATGTTTCTTGTTTGACAAAGAAATTATTTGTCGAGGAGCCCATGTCATTGTTGTTACTACTTCCATTTGAGCGCTGGTTAGGGGTACTGCTTGACTTTGAACGCAAGTTATTCAGTGATTCTGTTTTTGCAACTTCTGAGCTATTATTAACTGGTGAACAGCTGCCCACATTCCCAGTTGGAGCCTGATTAGCATTTGAAGCAGGAGCATTATACCTGCATGTGAAGAGATTCAATTAGCAACTGTAGTTTCTTCAGGATATTGAGTTTTAGTAACAGTTGAATCACATGCCTAGAGAATGCTGAAAGGTCTGAATGCCTGAGTATATTGCGCTCTTGCACACTGGTCCCAATTTCTCCAACATCTCGAAGCTGCTTCAAACTAAGTTCAAGAGAAGGCATGCCTTTACTGTCATAGGTGGCTATTTCTTTGATGTTTGTGATCTTGGAAGGATCTTTCGGAACTTCATTGGCCATACTTTCTACCAGAGGAGTACCGGTTTTGGTGTGATCACCCCTATAACCAACATCCATGTCTTTCAGGTCATCTTCCCATGTTTCCTTGTTGTGCTTGAGGTTTCTGACCATTTTCTCACTATCCTTGGGGTCTAATTCCAAACGTTTGTCCTTCATAGGAGCTGCTAAATCATCCATAGCTTTACCTGATCGGCCTTCAAGCTCTGGAACACTAGTGACACCTATGTTCAAATCTTTACCCATTCTAGCATTTCCTGAGATGTAAGCCACAACATAGATATATATAATGGATTGAATGATAAACGCAATAGCAAAAGTAAACAGCATAAAAAGAATTTGATCTGAGATTTTTTGTTATTCCCATGGGGCTTGGAAGAGCCACACCTACCAAGTTCATCCTTCTCATTGCGGCACTCTCTGGGGGCAGTTGCAGGCACCCAGGTAGCACTAAGTGCTTCTGGCCTTGAATGGACAACCTGGGCACAAGTACTATCAGGGGGATCGGCCAATTCATTCCATGGTGACATGGGTTGGGGGCTGTCAACTTCTATGGCCCTTTTGGACCACGAACTCTGCTAAAAAAAAAGGAATAATAATAAGAAGATTTATAATGGACGAAAGCTACTGCAAACCTATCTGCATTCCTAACATCAGAAGTTGGATCTGGGATGTTGGGAGTTTACGATTCCGGAGTTTGCTACAATAACTTAGACAGAATATACACACATGACCATACAATTCAATTTCTGATGCCCATAAATATGCAAAATGAATTATCTTGTTCATGGTCTGTGTGTCAATTAGGCAGGTCAAACTAAATTTGGTGCGTTAAAGGCTTAAAGCTGGTTTAGACAATGAATGCGTCATGATCCAAGCTAAAAGTTTACTCGAGTCAAAGATAGGTTGGGTCAATTTCGACTAAACAATGGGTCAAAACGAACCAACCACCCAAGTCAAAACCATTACAATGAGAGAAAGTGTGTGAACAGAGAGATACAGCCACAAACCAAAACAAATGTTTTTCTTATGTTTAAAGAGTAAAAGTAAGTGGACACGTTGACAAAAATACCCCTAACTAACCAAATAAATTTAACTTCTATTTGTTGACAAAGTTTTCTTATTGATCGATTCTGACGTATTAGGCGTCCAAGTTAACCCAATGATTTGGATGAGTCAATTTTTGAGTTGTCCCAAATTGAACCAACCATGAATATATTACTCATTTAGCCAAACAAAGAATATTTTGGTGATTTTTATTTATATGCAAATGTGTTCTAAGTTTCTAATTTAAATTTAATATTTAGTTGTCCAATGTTAAATTTCTAATTTTATATTCCTAGTTAGCATTTTCACCAAAATTTGCCTAACAATTAATGCTTTGTTTTATTAGCTGTGTATTTTTCAATAAGCTAAATTCCTTGATTGCTACTCAAACTTGGCATGATTTGTAAGTTAGACATCTTAAATTTCCTAGTGACCATGTAAACACCTTTACCTTGACAAAGGTGCCCATGTCTATAAGACCAAATGCATGAAATACACTTGCTACTGACTGACACGGCAAGCGAACTAATTATTTAACGACAGGTGTAATTTGAAAGAAAAAATAAGAAGTGTAACTAAGAAAAAGAGAGAAAGACAAAGACAAAACCTATTACCCACGCCCATAAGTCCCCTCCCTTTCCCCACCGCTAGGCCATCCTCCTTCTTTTTCATTATTTCTTCTCATATAATCATCCTCTACTCCTCACCACCATATCCCTCTTTTGTTTCTCCGATGAAAAATGATGTCAGCAGCCGAATTAAGTTAAAAGGCGCTAAACAACTCTTCGGCGGAGCATCTTTCCAATGCAACCCACCGCAAGAATCAGGCAGAAATTAGCGAGCAACCTGTTCTTCCTTCATTTAGATCTGGGTTTCAACTTTAAGTTTGAAATTGATGTTTTTGAGATTTCTATAGGTCTTCCTGTATGAATCTAAAGTGATTTCTAGTTCTGGTTTCAGCTTTAAGCTTGAAATTCGATGTTGTGTTGGGTTCTGTCAAAACTCCTTAACTTTCTGCTTCTCCTTCTTCTTCTTCTTCTCACTTTTGTCGTTGTTGTTGGTGTACCGGTAAAAGTAGCGTCGGATAAAATATGAAAGGAGGAAGTTATCTGCACAAGCGGAGAAGTTCGGCGCCAACTACCATTTTTTATTAGTCTAGGTTGGAATGGCCATTTTTTTAGAGAGCCGTAGATGGTAGGAGATATCGAAATCGTAGGATTGTTTTCAGATATAAACTGAAACATAAGCATATAAAATGAAAAATAAGGATAAATAGGGCGCTATTTCCACATCTCAACTAGTTTTAAAAGAATCTCACGAGCTCAAATGGACTTTCATGCTAAGTTGCTTGGACTAGGGTGCAGGTATCCAATACGGGTACGGATCAGAGAGTCGGATTCAGGAAAATCTAAATTTTAACATTCGGGGGTGCGGATCCAAGTATGGATTCGGGTGCTGCGATTCGGCTAAGAAAATTCAAAATTATAAAAATAGAGCTATAAAGATATTCTAAATTTTGAGTTACTGTCTACCAGAAGTCAGAAACTTAGAACACAACCCTTTGAATTCTTGGTTTCTTTGTGTCTGGCCTGAAATATGAAGCAGTGAATATGAGATAAAAGGGCTATAATATTGAAGGTATGCTATTTTTCATGTCTTAAAAGTGTTTTATCTTTTATTTTGAGAAACCAAAATCTCAATTCCCCCCACAAATTTGTCCATCGACACCGGTTAAAGTATCTGAAGTTGGTTGACCGAATACCAAACGTGCACCCGTCCCAGTGTCGTATCAAGACGGGTTCGGCTTCAAAAATGAAGAGTCTGCGCAACTTAGCTTTCACGCACACACTTTGCCATGTCAGACACTTGTATTCAAGGGGCACATATATGCCAAGTAGAGGTGTAAATACGGTTAGTTGGAGTGTCAAACTTACAAATCATGGCAAGTTTGAGCGGCTATCATGGAATTAACCTTTTCTTCTTTTTTTGTTTTTTTATAACTGTAGTGTCCGGGCCAGCTTGCGCGTACCTCGACTAATTCCCCATGATACCTCCCACCAACAAAGGAATTAACCTTTTCACTGCCACCTTTTAGGCTTTTTCAAGAGAGGCTGAATCTTATAAATTAATCCACTTAGCCATTTTTTGTCAAGATGCACCGCCCAACACCTTAGTGCATTTGCTTAAGTGATGCGAATCGCGAGGCCTGCAAGCCTTCTTCAAAGCTTAAGCGGTCCATCTTTGATACCATTGCTTTTATAGGCATCTACATGCAGAGGTTTCTACGCAACACATAAATGAATTATTTGTTTTTTCATAAAATGTGAAAAGATTTTTAATCTTTCAATTCATTATAACTATAGTATAATAGGAACATTTTATTAAGCATATCTTTTAAGGGGATATCGTAATAGGTAAGTACAAGTTCTATCAAATTGAAGGAAAGGCTCACGTGCGCAACCCAATAAATAAAAGATAAAGGGATAGAATCAGCCTTTCTTGGTCAAGCTTATAACGAAGATAGGGGGTGGGAATCTATGCAAAAGAATAAGTGGTAGTGCAATTACTTAAACTAGATTGGAGGTAACTGTCAGATACCCTATAGTTTTTTCCTCAAAGAAAATGGGAATCTTAGAGATCAAGACCATGCTTCATTTGGATTATGCATGAGCCAATCCATTTTTTTCTGATTTAGTCATTTTCATTAGTCACAATCACTCTTAGGCTGAGCTGCTATCTCAATAAAACTGATTTTTTCTATGACCGAGAAATTTGTATGGTGCCAACCCTTAGGACCAACTGCAGCCTTTGAAACTCGAGGAAATGGCCCCTCCTTTCTACCCTTCTCCACTCAAATACCAAGCTTAGTTCGCATGGTGCAGGGCTTGAACATGTGACCTAAGTCACAAGTTCAATAAAACAGACAACTTTGACAATTTGATGAACTGTATATGATCACTTTTCTATATAATCAGAAACAGTTAACATTATCCAAAACAATCATGCCAGAGATCTCAGTAAATAAGCCAGCATAAATTGGCTGACCACATCATTCTACAGAGCTATTTAGAAGTACTAGGGCAATCATATATAAAAATGTATATATCTGGACAATTTTCCAGACCCCACTTGTGGGATTTCACTGGGCTTGTTGTTGTTGTTTGCTTATCTATCGCATTAAGTCTAGAAATGTTCGTTAAGCAAATGACCACTTAAAAGCACTTTTGTATAAGGAATGTTATGTGGGCTATTAGAGAAATATTAATCTGCACGCGCTGCTTGGAGAAGGGGGTAAAGTAGCCTATTGGCCATGAGAGAAATAAGTTATTGAAAAAACCTGGTGGGTGGGATTGTGCGGGAGCAATGACTACCAAGATTTTGAAGCTGCTATTTGTATGATACAATGTATTAATGAATTGGTCATGCCATCAAGATACCCAGAATTTTGAGAAAGACACGAAATTTCAACGAAATGTCTGACAACTAAAAATTATTAACTTCCTTTTACTTGAATTATTCCAACTTAAGATACTATTTGAAAAGAAGAACAAACTGTGTTGTCCCCCTCCTTTTCCTATGGGGGAAATGCAAAGAGACATAAGAGACCACTGATAGAAGAGAGTCATGCCAAACTATAGCCGTGAAGAAAGAATACCTGGGTGCCACTTCCATTGTCGCTTCCGTCCCGGTCATCCAGATCAAAGCTCCCATTCTCAGCTTCATCATTGCTGTCAGTGTTATTCAACGATCCTTCAATACTTTTAGATTTCGTAGACTTCTGAGTCTGTATGCCACTTTCACTTCCGCTTCCACTTGACTGAGGAGAGGATGAGAAATCAATGCAAAATGGGTTACTCAATGTGCACTTCTTGCTAGTGTCTTTCTAAAACAACATGAAGAGAAGAGGTCTACAAGAATGACAGGTTAAAAAGTTCCAGTTTCAAATGGAGTCAAATAAGGTGCTTCCAAACCAAGGATCAGTGCCGAGGTTTAGGAGGGCATTCCATAAAGTTCCAGTTACAAATGAAGATGACTGCATAAACTTACACTATGGCATTTCCTCCAAACATGCTGCCAGAGATTTTTTAGCTCATTCTTTCGAATAGGCTTCACTAAAAAGTCAACCGCACCCTTTGACAAACACTTAAAGACGATACCCATAGAGTCATTAGCAGACATCACTGCACACAAAACTCATCAGGTGTAGCACTTAAAAGTATCATATTGTCAAAATATTAAGCAACATTTGAATATTAGTAAGCAAAATAAATATGTGGGAATGATACTCACTAATCACCGGAACATTCTTGCGAGTTTTGTGATTCATAATCTTTGACAAAAGACCAATGCCTGACAAATACGGCATGGCTACTTCCGTCAGAACTAGATCAACATGGTTAGCAAGATCTCCTAGAATCCTCCATGCTTCAAGGGCGTTTCCAACAGCTGTAACTGCCATTATTTCATCGTAATAGATTTGATAAGAATATCAACAAGACCAAGAACAAATCAAGAATATAAAAAATAAGCAAGTCCTGATTCTCTCTCAAACAATTTTGAGCTTCAAAAATCGGAAGAGATATCCACGAAAAGAAATATTATCTGAGAACTAGAATTTCGACCTCTAATATGTACCCTCTTATGCATATTTAGCTGCTTCACTTTGCAAGCACGCCAACTTACTTGGCAAGTAAACATATAAGAAAAGAGAGTAATGGAAGCAAATGATGGTTGGGGCTCAAGTGCTCCTTTCAGAGCATCAAGTAAAGAAGCATAAAAGAGATGCATAATGTCTTCTTAGGTTTCTGAATAAAAAAGATGCACATATTTGTTCTTAAGTAAAGCTGCACATATATAGATTACTTGTACATATAGTAGGAAATTACTCCATCCAGATCCTTTGACAAGGGGGATTTTGAAGGACAAGTATTATAATTATAGTGTAGCTTCCACCGAGGGAAGATAACCTTCAAACTATGATGCATATAACAACCGTTAGTACTACTACACCTCAATCATGAGCAAATTGCGATTGATTATATGAATCATCACTGGCCATATCGCTTTATTTCAGCTCAGCTCAAACCAATATTATACAAAATAAAATAGAAAAAAGAATAAAAAGTACCACAAGTTCCTTATGTTTTCTACTGGCAATTAAATTTCAGACAAGATTAAAGGACTTCTAGAAAACACGAGACCTAAAGCGGATGCATTAACATGACCAAAACATACTTCGAACTAATTAGTATCACCTATATGGATCTTTTTCTTCCATTATGCTCTATTTTTCGTACCTATGAACCGGTGCATCTAAGGAGGTCGACACAGGATATAACCAGTCCATCTCAAACAACATTTGCTCATTTTATCCTTTATATGCATCACTTGCATCTTATACCAAATGTAATCACTTTTAATCTTGCATAATTTTGTATGACCGCACACCAATATCACCAAACTAATTTTGCTTGATATCTTTAGCGGCCCAACATTCACTCCAGAGTTATACTGGTCTTATAATCGTTTCATAGAAGTGAAACGTATCCTTCTATCACATAAAACTCCGGTAACACTTCTCTATTTCAACCATCTTATTTTGATTTTATGTGTAACATTTTCATCCCCCTTACCATTCTCTTGAAGACTACATGCAATTGATGCACCTTCTCCTAAAATCCACTACACAATCCTCATAATCTAAGTTGATCGGACTCATCAGTTTCGATGTCGCACGTGTCGACATGTCACCGGCACTGGTGTGAGCGTGGAATCCGTACTGGATCTGGTCAATGGATATTGGGTACTTTGACCAAAAGCTAGGGAGGATTTCGAGACAAGATACAATTTGATTTTTGAAATCAAGACAAAAGTTAGAGTAACTTTGACATATGCCATAGTTGGGGAAAGCCTTGAATGATCCTGCAGTTCATACTTCTTCTTTCCCTATTTTTCTTTTTTTTTGCGAGAGAGAAGAAGAGAGCTTCAAAGAGGGACTCGAGACAGATGAGCGTTCAATGAAGGGAATCCGAAAATTTCAGGGGTATAGAGTTCAAAAATGAGACTTGCGTTTATCCATTAAAAAATAGTGAAAGCTTGACACATTGCTAAGTCTTCAAGAGATCTATTCCTATAAGAATTAGAGTTCTAATGCAAAATTATATTGTAAATGAAAGATAACTATGCAAAGGTTATTTCTTATAGTATTAATATGTCTCGTAGTTTAGGCAATACTTTTATAATTCTATTTTTTGATAATTGAATTATTTTTAACCGAATCCTCACACTTGTATCCCCGAATCTTAAATTTAGATCATGAAGGATCAGATCTCTAGATTTGCACCTGTATCGTACACCCCCACCTGAGTCCGAGCAACTTAGCTTACGACTATATATTCTGGAAACCACATTCAAAAGGGTTCTCATGTGCTGAAACAGATGCTATTATTCCCTTCAGGGTTCACTCACAAGCTCGATTCCTTGGCCCTGGATAACTACTTGGATAGTAATGTCCTTTTGTTAAATGATTCTCTTAGATGTTGCTTAAGGGGAAATGTCTCATTTCCCAACAATTGATAATGTTTCCCATAATGCAATAGATGCTCTCTTTGCAAAGAGGAAGAAGATGTCAACACCTTATTCCTTCACTGCAGAATCTCTAATCGACAACAACAACAACAAAAAACCAAGTGTAATCCCATAAGTGAAGTCTGGAGAGGGTATATGTACGCAGAGTCACAGATCTTACCCCTACCTTATAAAGATAGAGAGGATATTTCTGAAAGGCCCTCGGCTTAGGGAACAGTGAAAATAAAGCAACCAAGCAACAAACAATAGTAACAATAATGTAATATGGTAACAGACGTAAATGACACATCATGTAATAATACTGAACCATGAATAAGAAAATACAATATTCCTAGTACTACGGGAAAGCCCAGGAGAAAGACACTGCTAACTATCAACATTCAACCTTAATCCTCAACCTCCACACCTTCTTATCGTGAGTCATATCATCGGTAAGCTTAAGCAATGACATGTCATGCCTAATTACCTCTCCTCAATACTTCTTAGGCCTACCCCTACCCTTCCTCGAACCTGCCATGGTCAACCTCTCACACCTCCTGACCGGAGCATCTATGTTTCTCCTCTTCACATGCTCGAACCATCTCTGCCTCGATTCCCGCAATTTGTCCTCCACAGAGGCCAATCCCACATTGTCCCTAATAACTTCATTCGTAATCTTGTCTTTCTTGGTATGTCCACACATCCATCTCAACATCCTCATTTCAACTACTTTCATCTTATGGACATGGGACTTCTTGATAGGCCAACACTCAACCCTATACAACATAGTCGGTCTAACCATCACTCCGTAGAACTTGCCCTTAAGTCTAGGTGGCACATTCTTATCACATAAAACCTCTGAAGCGAGCCTCAATTTCATCCACCGCCCTCCAATTTGATGAGTAACATCATCATCAATCTCCCTGTTGCCTTGAATAATAGACCCAAAATACTTGAAACTATCTCTTTCAAGGATGACTTGAGTATCTATCCTCACTTCCATTTCTGCTTCGTGCATCACATCACTGAACTTGCACTCCAATTACTCTGTTTTCGACCAACTCAACTTGAAACGTTTAGACTCGAGTGTCTGTCTCCAAACTTCCAGCCTAGCGTTAACTCTGCCTCGCGTCTCGTCGATCCGAACTATGTCATCAGCAAATAGCATACACCATGGCACCTCCCCTTGTATGTGTCCCGTCAGCACATCCAACGCCAGGGCAAACAAAAATGAGCTAAGAGTCGATCCCTGATGCAACCCCATCTCCACTGGGAAATGATCCGAGACTCCTCCCGCAGTCCTTACCTGAGTTTTCGCACCCTCGTACATGAAGAATCTCTCATCGAATATGGAATTTCATTCTGAATATTTGAAGGTGCATGCCAAGATCTACAGACTTCCTCTTTGCTTGACACAAGAAAGGCTTGACTAATTTCTCTTCTAAACCTGGAATTTAATTGTACATCCTTGTTTAGCTTTTGATTCAACAAGACAAGGGCATATTTGTTAAGAGTCAGGTGCTATGATTGACTTTCTCAATTTACAACATTTTTTTTACTATCGGGTTGATCGGGCTCAACATCGTAATTCTTAAAACAAAGTGCCTTCAAGACATATATTGAAAGAATGGGAGCACTAGGAGGGGAGAAAATTCTAGTAGGTGAAACAAATGATAAATATGAAGGTTTCAAGAAGTTGAACGCACACCTCACCAAAAGTTAGCTAATATTTTTTTCAATTGGTCAAGAACTCCTTTGAAATTGAGCCTCAAGGAAACCCAAAATTTTCCAATAAGATGAAAAGTTATAAAGTCATTAGATGGTCAAGAACTCCCTTTGAAACTGAGCCTCAAGGAAACCCAAAGTTTTCAAATAAGTTGAAAAGCAATAAAGTCATTACATGATGATAGTGCTTTACATAAGAGAGAATGTTTTGAACGAGAACAAACAATTTTATAGGAGAAGAGAGAGAAAGAAAAAAAGATTAGAGTGTGTCCAACTTCTCTCTTGAATTCTGGTTTGGTCTTTTTCGTCTGGCAAGAAGTTCGTTTTGGCATCTGATTATAGATTTATGTTTTTCATCAATCATTTTTTCAACCACGGACATTTGGACAAATGGGTGGAAAGGAGAAGGAACTACATCAGAAAATTGTCGATTAGCACAAGGATACTTTTATGGACTTATGGGCCTTACTAATGATGATCACAACAACCAAGAGCGCCAATAACAAGTATAACAGATGGAGTCAAACTAGCCACACAAATGCTCTGTGATACAGAACTTCATGTTCGTGAGAGCTTAGCTATTGTGCAAGACAGAGGAATCAGAGAAACAAAATTATCATCTCTGAATTCTCTTATGACACAGGCCGGGTAGATTTTGCAGGAAATAAACAAATTAGAAGGCAAAACTTCTTAAGAGTAAGCACTAGGAATTTCTGCGCATGCGGTTAAAGCAAGAAGATGGCCCGGGGAAGGGTTAAGGACAGAATAGGAACACAATACAAACACTACAAGACAGAACATTGAATAAGCACCAGGAATTTATGCGCATGCAGTTAAAGCAAGAAGATGGCTCAGGGAAAAGTTAAGGTTAGAATAGGAACACAATACAAACACCACAAGACAAAACATGGAAGCTCTTCGTAGATATTAGATAGTTGCTTAGTATTAATTCCCAAAAAGAAGAATGCCAAAGAACCTGTAGATATTAGATCCATTAGTATAATTAAAAGCCTTTACAAGATAGTTGCCAAACTACTTACAGAAAGAGAGATCCCCAAGTTAGTCTCCAGAACACAAATGGCTTTTTGAGAGGAAGACAGATTATGGGTGCAGCCTTAATAGCAAATGGGCGAATTGATTTTAGAAAGGAGGAAGAACCAAGGGATTATGTGTAAGATCATCAAGAAGGCGTATAAAAATTAGGACTTTTAATAGATCTTCTTGTAAACCCAGCATTCTTGTATTCAGTTGTTTACAATCATGTTGTATTTCAATTTTCACATTCTTCTGAGTATAATAGATAGTTGGTATACTAGATTCTTCCGGTGATGGTACAATGCATACTAATCTACTTCACTGTAGTATAAACCAAAAAAGCATAGTCAAAGACTAGGATTCTGTCTTTTGACTGAAAAACTAAACTTACATAAAATACTTGACAACTCCTGCATGAAATTTAAAAAAAAAAAAAAGCAGCAGTGCTAATGACACAAAAGTTTTTTCAAAGCACTGCGGAATCTCCGAAACTAAACTTACTGTCTTGCTACCCTTTGAAAGAACTTTTTTTTTAATAACTTTGGTGTTGGGGCCAACTTGTGCGTACCTTGACTGATTCCACAGAATACCTCCTACATTCCACTAGCATAGGTGCCGGTAACTATGTCCATCAAGGCTTGAATAGATGGAAAGAAACCCCCTACCTAGTGTTTTTATCGCCGTTGGGATTTGAACCTGAAAGCCCTTTGAAAGAACTTTGCTACTATAACTTTCAAAGAAAAAAATATTGACACAACATACACCTTCTTATAACTGTTATACGTCAACCCAAAGAAACAGTAACTGACTTTTTCTAAATTGCATCGTGAAGTTCATTCGACGTCACCTTGTGACTCGAACATTAGAAATCCAAAAAGCTAGATATCATGTGATGCATGGAGCTGGATCAGAGAGAGAATTGCCAACTGGAGGAACAGAAAAAAAATCTTCGTTCTCTTTCATCTGAAATCATAATGATAGAATCTCCCAAACACTAAACTACTTGTTAAACCAAGGCTGCGCTCTACTTCATCCATGTGATAATTTTTAGACTGGATGGACAAGGCAATATGGTAATCTGATAAGACAAGAATCCAAATTTCCAGGAAATCACCAGATGCATGAAGATGAATTAGCTGGATAGTTTCATCAAATAATTCACTACAGGAATGTGGTAAAGCATGCCCTCTATAAAATAAGCAGATGACCGGATAAGGATTGGGTCTGGACAGGGACTGGGATAAGTTGCATAAAATAATAAACTTATTATGTTGTTCAAAAACTATCACAAATATAATAATAATTCTCATATATTTTCCGGTTATTGGTTATTGTTATCGTTTTTCATCTATTTTCTAGTTCTTATGATGCTGTCATTATTTCTATGATTTTCTGTTGATGGTACTGATATATTGTCGAGGGTCTATCAGAAACATCCTCTCTACTACCCCAGGGTAGGGGTAAGGTCTGCGTACACACTACCCTCCCCGACACCACTTGTGGGATTTTATTGGGTTGTTGTTGTTGCTCTCTCATCTGACGTTACAAGAGTATGACCTCCAATACGCTACATTATTTGGTATCAAATCGGGTTGTATTTCTTATTAAATCTACAAGATAATCCGGAATTTCTTATTCCTTACATTGTCAGTTCAAACTAAATTTTACAGCAAGAAAATAATATCTTAAGTAAGATTGTTCAGTAACTCCATCCAGGAAACATTGACAGCTCAAAATATCAGGAAAGGAAAGGAAAAGGAAGTATATTTAGTTTCACTTGATGTTTGAGTAAAATTTCAAGTGTATGTTTTAGAAACGTAAAATTTAATGTATCTTAGAAGCCAAGAAACTTCATAAAACCCTTAACTCAAGACTAACAGCTGTAACATCAAAGTTCAGCACGAGAGTGGCCTGAAACATAAAAATTCATAACAGGAAAAGAGATGGCAACACCAAGTTTCTGGTACAAAGCTAATATCAACTTATGCATATGTTATGTGTGCACACACACCAAACACTGGATAGAAGAAAAGTTGCCTCTGCTGAGGTACTCATGACAGTTTTAGGAAAAGCAAGCAATAAGAACAAACCTTCATAGCTGCAGTTTCGAAGCAATGCACTAACAACATGACGAGTTGAATCATCATTTTCCACCAGCAAAACCTTGAGGGATCTAATTGGAAGAAAACGGTCCCACCTAACCAAAGGCCCTTGAGGCTGTTGCTGCTGTGTTTGTAGAACAGACTGTACATGTACCAAATCCCTCTGTGTTTCATTCCCACCTTCGACATCCTCATTAATCCTTGACTCATCTTCCTCTGAAAGCCCCTGTCCTTCACCAGTAATTCCATCCCTCACTCCATTCTGGCCATCCTGTATGCTATGACAATTGAGTTCCACCAACCCTTTAGTTGGGGGACCATTTGAGTCCATCCGAATTCCTCTCATCAACCAGATTCAAAAAGTCCAATGATGAATAAGGCAGCGGATTGAGTCGGTGCAAAAACGTCTAATTTAGAAGAAAAGTTGCACATAACGTTGTCTTCAAGTACCAACCTTTCAATGAAACGGCTCTTCAACAAGTCCTTAACCAAAATGCATGAATGTCAACATTTTATTATAAACAACTGATAAATGGAACATACACGGGGATAAATAATCAAATATCCAACTAATGCTATTTACATTACACAAAATAAGCATGTTTCTTAAACTGTGAAAAAACAGTTACAAAATGGAACCCCAAAGAAAACCTACATCAAGTAGGCTCAACCTTATGCACCCAACAACAACCTCCTCTCCCGGTTTCCCCTGCCTACATTATCATCAGAATAAGCTCATCTTTAATTGATAGAGAAAACTTTCTAATGTATATCCTCGAACTTGGGCCTAATCATGAATCACAAGCTTCTTATTTTTACAACAACTATGCCTAAGTGCTAAACAAGGTGGGGTAGACTATATGAATTGTGATTTTTATTTTTACAAAACCAACTATGCCTAAGTCCCAAATAAGTTGGGGTCGACAACATGAATCCTCACTGACCACATTACTCCTTAGAACTCACCTCATGTAAATATTATACACATAGAAGCTTCATATAATTATTATTAATATTTGAGATGGATCTATAAACAGAACAATATTTTATAAAATAAATAATTATCGATCACAAGCTTCCATTGAATTGTAAAAGCAACTAATTACGTTTCTTCTCCATTAGGCAGCAAAAAGTGAACTCAACTGAACAGCAACATAAAACTTAACTGTGCTGGGTTGAAATCTCGGTGCTTTCCGTTCACATGAGAGTCAAAGCATCAAGCTAAAATCAAGATCTTATATACAAAAACAACTTTCTCTATAGGAAACAATGCATCTCATCTTCCAACAAAACTCACAAAAACTCAATATACAAATCCATTACTCAAATCCAAGCTTTAGTCCATATTCCAATTTTAAAAAGAAATAGAAACGAAACCCCAAACATAGAAGGAAAAAAAAAGAGAGAACAAATCAAAGTCAACAATTTTTCAGAGAATAAACACTGCAAATCCTCCAGAAAATTACCTTATGGACCTCATTAATGAGAAAGAGAAGCTTCCACTGATACTGTCTACTACTGCAATTGGTTCACAAAACAAAAGGGACGAACAAATTTGTGTATAAAGTCCAAATTCAATATTTCATCCCACTATTGTAGACTCATTTTCTTCGAATTTCTTCTTCTTCTAGGGTTTGCTTTTTATGGGGGAAAAATATAAATTTGTTAAGGGGATTTTTGGAGGTCTTTTACTGGTTGAGAAACGGCGATAGGCTAAAGCAAAAGATGAGAGAGAAATTTAGAAGGTAAGATATTATATTCGTGATGACGTGGCTGTGTAAGAGGCCAGGCGAGGTGCCACGTCGGAGTGAATTGTTTGACGTGGAGGTAAATCTAAATACGGGCGCTGAATTGAGTAGGGCGGATCTATTTGATTTCTCTCGGATCCGATATAGGGACACGTGGCTTCCTGTGTGATTAGTTTTATATATTTGGGGGTATTTTTTTTACTGGAGGGAGAGGAAGTCGTTTTCGAGAAAACTTAGCTGGACCCCACATTGGCTGTTTTTGAACTAAAGACGGAGTATGTCATTATGAAATGACGGTTTTGTCCTTGTATACCGAGTTTCTTGTCCTCGCTTCCCAATTTTAATTGGATAATGTCCGAGTCAGCAAAAAAATATCTAGAGGTTTTGTTGCAGCCCCATATTAGCATGAGCGTGTTTTCCTTTTTTTTTTTTTTTTGGTTTTCCTGGGTAAATGAGCGTTCCACAAATTCACTAGCAAGTGAATGAGATCATCTTTTTCCTTTTATAGAAATATATTTTGTGATCAAACGATGACTTATTGTCTTAAAAAAAAATTCAAAAGATAATCGTACCAAACACACCTTAAGTCCTACTTGTAAAGATTTTTACAATTTGCAAATTCGATTTTCATTGTCCCTATTTTTTTCCCTCCTTACATAGTTATTATTAACAAACTGTATTTGTAAACTAATTCTGGAAAAAATAGAATAACATATCGACAGAAAATGTAAATGAAACAAAAGTTAATCAGAGCCCACTGAATTCACAGCGTTTCCTTAAGGAATTTAATCCTCTTCTAGTACTCAAGGTTTGGATTATTTCCTACTAGGATAGAACGAATTACACACTGATGTAGTGGTACTTCAAACCCCAGTGTTTCAGCGAACACAAAGTTCGGTAGCAAATCACACTTACTGTTGTTTTCTTTGAAAATAAAACAATGCAGAAGAAAGGAGGAGAACTCAGAAAATCGTATGGAAATTCTGAGAGAATGGAGTTGTATTTATAGCCAATGTTGGGCTGAAAACTAAAGAGATGCAACTTTTCAGAATGACTATTTATTCAAAATGGCCATAGCATAAATGCCATAACATAAATGACTATTTACTCAATAATAAACCGGGAATTCAAGAGGAAGGTTAATTTTCAGTTACAAAACTGAAAAGTGGAAAACTGACAATGTGCTTAATATTAATATTCGTTTTTAATATTAATATTCTGTTATTAAAACGGATATTTAATAACATTTCTGTTAATATTTTACTATTAACAAATAAATTTGGTCCAAAAAATTAATCAATCAATAAATCGATCATTTGACCAAATCCGAAGCCGAGCAGAGCGAGCGACGACGGCGACGGCGCGAGGCTTGCTTTCTTCTCAACTCTTTAAGAGCTAGAATAAGAGCAATTGCTTATATACCCATCAAAAACCTCTTCCTCTTCCAATATGGGACAATGTCCCTTTGTCAAGGGAGGGAAACTTAAACTTTCACTTAAAATATTTATTTTCCTCCATTTCCTATTCACCCTATTTTAAGCATTAATATAGCTTAAAACCTCAACAACCCCCACATGAATGGGGAACAACTATATCACGGAAATATGCATGAAAAACTTTGTGATTCGCAAGCAATGATTTATTGCATCTGGATAAGTAGCCCTTTGAACTTTCTGTAGTGAACTTATGTCGGATATACTCGCTCAACCGGTAGATTTGATATCTTTGAACCGTCGATATTTAGTGTATACCTAGACAACCATAAGTCACACAACCAACCCTTAACCGTCTTTAGTTCTCATTGTTGTGTTCGTTTCAGCCATGAATAATGCCTGGTTTCATAAGTGCATAGAGAACTGGCCTTACAAAATTCTCCTTGAAGCGGCTAACACTTCACACTTACATAGGTAATTCCTAAATGTGCCATCCTATAGATACACTATTTGATATACCCTGTATCAAATTTAGAAATCATTAAAAAGCCTTAATGCTTTATCCTTGGTACTAAACATTGTCTCATCACGAGAATGGACCAAAATTTTAGTTGACAATGTTGAACCATCATTAATGACTTTGTTTGATCTCCTTGAACCTAGATCTTGGGATCTTCAGTCTTCTAGGTAGAGTTACCGTTACAATGACTTATTCTCGGCCATAGTCCCATTCCCCTTGATGATTTCTCAACTAGCTCTCTAGTTAGTTGTTTACCGTGAAATGATAACAACAATTAAATTTGTAAATGAGATTCTAAAAATACGTGATCTATTCCCGAGAGAAGTTGATGCTAAGAATGCTAAGTATAATGATGAAAAGCGAGCTAAAATGAGGCAGTAATCAAACTAAAGGGGCCTGTTGCCCAGATGCAAAGCTAGTCGACGGGGGCCTTGGGGCCAAGGTTCGAGCCGAGCTTGGGCTACCGAGGGCAGTCGGGAATGGGGTAACAGGCAGAGATATGATCGAGCAAGGCTCTATACTGCCAATATTGAATGCTATAGTGAAGAACAAGTAAAATAATGATAAATGCTAAAACGGCCTCGGGCTAGTGAGAGAGAACAACTTAGAAGAAAAAAGAGAGAGATATTATTGCACTTGTGGAGAAATGGTGCAACATCAGTCCTTTACAAAATGGTATGGGTTCCCCTTATATAGGCGAGGGAACACGGTATGGTACAGAGTGCATTAAATGTAAAGATGCAGGGATGGGACGACTAGACGTGATGCCTCAACATAGGCTCCAGATAAGCCGGGCCTGTCAGACGTAGCCATGTGCCTAGGGGACTTGCCCCTCTATCCTAGATTCGTTCCTTGTTTCCTCCGAGTCGGGCTTCGACGAGCCCTGAGGCCGAGAACTCGATCGCGGCCTCCCACCCTCAGGGTCCCAAGACATGCTTCTGAAATGTCTTGATAGCAAGAAATCAAGTCTTCTGATTTCGCCGCGTACAGATAGTCTCCGCATTTCCCATAATGAAGTGATGGGAAATGATTCTGACACTTGACTCCTCGAGCTTCTTTCGGCGATGCCATATCGATGATGTGACCCCTAGCGTAAGCTTCGCGGTGATGGGACATCCACAGGCTCGTGCTTTTCGACCTCATTTATTGCACTCCCTGATTCTTACTTCCCAAGGTGCAGGTACCATCGTCGGTTCGATTTTCTATGGACGCATCAACTGCGCTCGTCATTCAGTCTTCGGGTACCCGGGGGTCCCTCTTGATCTTGATGTAGATAACCCTTTTAGAATGTATAAGATTGACTTCTGCTGAGGAGTTTACATATATTTGGGCGCTTCCTCAGACCTTCGTAGAGCTTTCGTGATTGGAGCTTCTTGTGTTTATTCCTCTTTTCAGAAAGAGGGGATCACGAGACCAGGTGTTTGCCTTGCGTCGAGTGTCAGCGTTTAAAGCTTACTGAGGTCCGACTTCTTTGGGCCGGAGGTTCTTGATGTATAGTGCTGCCTCGAGCTTGGAGATAATATGAATGGCCCCTCGAGTCTTGACTCCTCGTTGAAGGGTGCTTTCTGGATCAGGTACCGATCCGTCGATTTGTTTCGAGGTTGTTGGCTTCCCGGGGCTTGCCTCGAGCAGGCAAATTGTCGCTGCTTCTGGCATATATGTGGGGCGGCTTCAGTTCCTTCGCAAGACTTTACTATTTTCAAATAGCCGCCTTTCTGCTTTGGCACGGGGTACTTCATCTTTTTAGGCGCAAAAAGTGTTGGTGCGCGCCCTTGCCTTGACCTATTAGTTTCACCATAGTCATGGAAACCACTTGGGGGCCGATCCGTCAGGGGATGGGGGGGCGCTGCTCCTGATGCTCAGGAACTGAGGGATTTTGCTCTAGAGACAGTGTCCTAGATAAGAGAGGAACACTTGAAAATGGCGAGGACGTACTATGGGTGGAGCGAGGGGATAACACTGCAGGTGCTTTCCCCAGATGAGGGCATCGCGGACTCCACTGATGGATTTTTGAGCGTATACCTATACCTTTTTACATTTGCCCCCCTGATAGGGTTGTGCTTGATTTTTGCTCGAAGTATCGGGTCACCCTGGCACAGATTCATCCGTCATTTTGGCGAACGACATTGATGATAAGATTCTTCGCGGAGAAAGCTGGGCTTGAATTCACGCTTGACCATCTTGTCAGGCTATATCAGCCCTTTTATCATCAAGGCCTGCTAACTCTGAGGTGTCGTTCGTCCACGCCCTTTGTTGTTGATAACGAGGAAGGCGGGGATCGAGAGTGGGCTAGTTGGTTTATCCGAGTCCGGACGACCGATATTATCCCTGTGGAGTTTTTGCCATTTCCAGAAGGGTGGAATCATGCACGTGAGCGAGGCATTTGGCGCTTTCAAATTCCGCATATAGCGAAAACCAACTGAGTAATAATGTTGTATCCCTTATTGCAGCAACTTCGTGGATGCCAATTGAAGTCCATGATCTGCCCGGCTGGGTCCGAAGGCTGGTGACCCATTCGTCCTGCGGCGAGCGCAGGTGGCGAGTTGTGCTTCATACCAAATGGGGGCGTAATACCAAGGTATGTGCATATGCCGCATTTGTCTTGCCTTCGTATACCCGAGGTAATACTTTCCTCTTTCATTTGCACTGGATTTGCCGTTTGCAGATATCAGGTGGTTCCTTGGGATGAGGCAATATTTTTCTGAAGAGGGGAAGGAATCGTTGGCCTCCGGCCCGAGGGACGATGGCAATAAGAGGGATTGGCACCCGTGGCACGACGGAGCCTTTAGCGGTGCTTGTCGGGCTCACACTTACGAGGAAGGGGCGTCACCCGAGTCTTCTGCTCCCAGAGTGCCTGACTCCCGGCTGGTGGTTCCTTTGAGCGAACATGTCGTGCCCGAGGTCGGTTCTTCTGGGGCTGCAGGGGCAGGATCAACATGAGTGTTTTCTGACTTCGAGGAAGTCCGTCGGCTTCACTTTGTGGTGAGTTTATGCACAATTTCCCTGTATCCCGTGTCCTCCTCCCTCTATTGAACCTTTCTTGTGCAGGCCTGTGATAGGCTTAGGTCTGAGCTACTCTGTTAAGGGGCCAAGCTCCAGAAAATTCTGGATAAGGGCGAATCCCTTAGGCTCCTTAGAAAGGAGAAGGAAGTTGAGCTGCAGCATTGGCAATATGAGGCGTATCGAAGCTCGAACTATGAGAGTTATTTGATGGAGTAGGTAACTTCCTGTAGTACGTGCTTCGCTCATTTCTAACCTCAAGGCTAACTCCCTTTTGCTATATCAGTTGCAGAAAAAGGCGGAGGCCTTGGAGTTCCTCAAAGGCGACGTCAACCGCGTCAGAGTTGCTTGCGAGGAGCTAAGGGCTCAAGTGCAGGCTCGAGCTTTAGAGGAGATGAGCGCCTCGGCTAAGGTAGCCTTCGAGGTCCAACTCGGTTTGACTCATGACAATGCCAAAGTTCAAGCGGATATGCTTGGGAAACTCGAGTCTGATCTCTCGAAGGTCAGAGCCGAGATAATTGATGCCCGAGAAAAAATGGCATTAAGCCGAACTAGGGCTGATCGTGAGATGGCGATTCGTACGAAAGATGCTGTTGATGCCCAAGCTGAGCTGAGGCGAGCCCCCGACAGGGAGAAGAGGATCGAGGAATATGTTCGTTGTAGATCCCGGAAAGAGGTACTCGAGGAGGTCGGTGCAAGGGGCATCATTTTCTCGGAGGAATTGGCTCGAGCAAGGGCGGACGAGCGTGACGCTCTGTCACTTCTTGTTGACGTTGCGGAGGGCGAATTTGTCAAACTGTAGCCCTTTAGTGCAGAGTGTAGATTTTGCCATTTTGTCGCTTTGTCTCTGATATATGTAGGGCATGCCTGTAGGTGGAGAATGAGCTTTTTCGTGCATGTAATATATAAGAAGAAACTTGAATCTTTATTTTCCTTGTACCTTTTTTCTGTTATTGCTTTTGATCGGGCAGGTTGGTTTTAGTGTTTGGCGAGATCTTCATATGTCCAAAAGGGATCGGTCAGACCCGGGGGCTCTTTAAGTGCGATCATTGGCATGAACAGGTGATGTGGCCTCCGTGCTTGGCCCGACTGTTTAGGCTTAGTTTCCGAGTCGGACTCCGACTTGAGCCTTCTTGTCCTCGAATTTTTTGTGCCCGTGCGGGCAGGTAGTAGTTGTTTTTATCTCTTGCCCTTGGGCATTTGCCGTTCTAATTGTTTTGGGTCCAGTCTCGGAGTCGTATTGTGACTCGAGCTTCAATTGACCCTCAAGCTCTTTCCTGCCTGCATGGGCGGATGATGATGGCCCTTTGTGCTCTGGGTCAAAGTGACCGTACGGGCGCGTGGCCCAGAGGTTTACTCGGCCGGCGATGGTGGCACTTATGCCATGCCCTTAGGCATATTGCAGCTTCTGGGTCCAGTCTTTGAGTCGTGTTGCAATTCGAGCTGTAATCGACCCTTAAATTTCCTTGATTTCCTGGCCGGTGATAGTGGCACTTATGCCGTGCCCTTAGGCATATTGCAATTCTAGGTCCAGTCTCCGAGTCGCGTTGTGATTCGAGCTGTAATCGACCCTTAAATTCCCTTGGGTTTCTGGCTGGCGACAGTGGCACTTATGCCGTTTGGTCGTTAAGACCTTTTAGTATGTGGCTTAGAGGCTTGCTAGTTAACTATTTTGGATCCGGTCTCCGAATCGAGTTACGATTCGAGCTCATTTTAATCCTCAAGTTGTCAATTTTCAAGCTGGCGACAATGGCTCTTATGCTGTTTGGTCGTAGAGACCTTTCAATATGAGGCCCGTAGTCTTGCTTAGCTGGCGACAATGGCTCATATGCTGTTTTTGCTTGTGGGCTTTTTGTAGGCTTTGTTTCCGCTTATTAAGGTCTTTTTATAGTATTTTTGCCTGACCCGTCGTCGGTTCTAGAGGAACCTCGATTTCAAGTCGTTGTCGGCGATGTTTCGAGCACCTCATAAGGTTCATAGCTCGTAGGTCGAGTAGATCGACGCTCTTACGTTTCGAAGCCGATATGGTCGGAGCTCATTTTTGCATGTTGAGGGAAGCCTGTTTTAACCGGTTCTTTCCGAAGTATATTCGGAGTAGTGGCCTACGATTTTTACCGACAATCGGGCGTCCCTAAGTCACGTTATTTTGGCTATATCAGCCCTTTTGACCGTAGTCATATGCGTTTGGCCGTAGCCTTTTTTGATCCCAAGTGATAGTTTAGGCGTCTACATCGAGGGTATGCCCTTTAGGGATTCTTACAAATGCGATGTATAGCCTAAACTTCGGGATTTTCATACATGTTGAGGTCTTACAGTTTGTCATGCCTATTAAGGTCTTACAGTTTGTGTAGAATAGATCTGGTTATGCCGAGTCTGCCCGCTAGGGTCTTACAGTTTCGGATTTTCTAGTGCATGGCGATTGACGATAGTCTCTGAGTCATCGAGTTTGTTTAACCTTGAAGACCGCTTCTCGTGAACTCGGAGTTGCATTGTGAGGGCTTTGTGAGCCCGGGGTTCCGACCCTGGGGTCGTGTAGGCATTTGAACCGTTTAAGTCTCTGAGTATCTCGGGACGTATTCGGCGGAGAGGCCTTTGCCGTGAATATACCGAAATAGCCTTTTTCGAAGCGTGAAATGCCGAAAAGATATCCTTTATCGGTTGGAGTAAATATAGTTTGTAAATACATATTGTCCCGTTGATGCGAGCTCGGCCCGCATGGGTGCGGCTCCTCGGGCTGCTTGGCCCGGTGCATTGCCTCCCGTCGAAGCCTCGTTCGTCATTTTTCCAAGGCTGGGCTGACTGCAAAAGGGAGTCTCGTAGGCCCTTCAAATTCTTCTTTAAGGAGTGTGCGGACGTCGCCTCGTTGGAGAATCTTGCCGGCAAGAAACCTTTTTCGAGAAAAAAACCCGATTGAGGGAAAAAGAGTGCGACGTTCTCTCGAGGGCTCCTATGGGGTTTCATGATCGGATGAGCATCGACACATTCCAGTTGCTCGGGAGCTGCTCGCCTTCCATGGTGCCAAGCTTATAGGAGCCTTTGCCAACTATCCCAAGGACACAGTACGACCCTTCCCAATTCTGGCCTAGCTTCCCTTCATTGGGGTTTCGGGTGTTGAGAGTAACCTTCCTTAGGACCAAGTCTCCGATACTGAAATATCGGAGGTTCGTTCTCCTATTATAGTATCTTTCGATTTTCTGCTTCTGGGCGGCCATCCAAACCAATGATAACTAGGGATTTTGACGCATTTCATGCTCCTTCTTGCTTACGCTTTGATTATAAATTCATACAAAATAGTCCCAAAAGGCTCATAAGTTGTGCTTGATTGCAGGTTTGATCAACAAAGTGACGAGATGTCAAAGATCGACTCAAAAGGAGTGAAACCGGCACAAGTAATAAAGACAAGACAAAATTCAGGAGAAACAGGCCTAGTGCGGCCGCACTACACTTTGTGCGGTCCACACTAGGGAGACTCAGAGGGTTGGTTTTTCAAGCATTAAAGCAGTACGGCCGCAGTAGATATTGTGCGACCCGCATTGAAGGCACCGCGGCCGCACTACTAGTCTGTGCGGTCCGCAGAACCAAAGTTCATAGAGATGCCAAGTTCTGAAGATCAAGTCTGTGCGGTCCGCGGTCATGTTTGTGCGGACCGCACTAGATGCCTTCGCGGTCGCAGTCTATTCTGTGCGGTCCGCGGAGCCTGGGTTCAGAGAGTTGAATTTGCAGAGTCAAGAGCCTAGTGCGGCCGCACACCATTTTGTGCGGTCCGTACTGACCCCGCAGGGGCATTTTTGTCTAGTTTTTCTAGCTCAGTATAAATAGAACCTTTTTCCATTTTTAGGGTATCAGATATTATCAGACATTATCTGACTTCAGCTGCGCTCGTGAGAAGACCTTTTGTAGCCATTTTGGGCATTTTTACTTAGTTTTTATCATTGAATCTTTGTATTTACCTTAGCAATTAATTAATATATCTTTATCTTCATCTATTTCTCTGTTTTTCTCTTCAAGCATAAGTAGCTAGACCCATTAGCTAGGGTTGTGGCTCAATCCTAGTGTGAGTAATTAATGGGTGTTATGATTTAAGGTTAGATTGACTATTGGGTGTTTGTTATTTGAGTTAATTTCATGGTTTAATCTATGAATTAGTGGTTGCAAACTCTAGTTTATGCTAAGTTGACTTGAGTTCTTCTTGAGAAAGAGAGCCTAAGTCTCCGAAATTGACCCAACAAGGAATTGGGATGAACTCAAGAGAATTGATAGTCCCAATTAAAGGGTTAAACCTCGAGAGAGTAATACCCGACTGGAACCCCAGTTGCTTGAGCAAATTTACCTACCCTATTGGTCTTGAGAAAGTCAATTGGGCAAAATCACTCTCTCTACCGAGAGGTGTGAGAGTTGGTAAAATTGTGCAACAGTTATAGCATATTCCCCAATTATGTCAATCGTGCTTTAGGTTCAATTACCCGTTAATTGGCCACCTAGGAGGATGCCACTATCCTAATGCCTTTTAAACTATTAGATACAACTTGTAGCAATTTACTCGTAGTTAATTTAGTAGCAATTGTAATTTGTAGTTTGATAATAGTAGAATATAAAGAAAACCCAAAAATGATTAGAAGTGATATTTGGAACAAATACGCAATTCCAATCTAAATAGATACTCGACTCCATTCCTAGCTCTCTGTGGAAATCGATCCCGACCTACAAATCAGGTAAAAGCTATTGCAACCCTCTCTTCCTACTTTTTAGTAGTGTGGAGTAGGTTGCGATCACTTTTTGGCACCGTTGCCAGGGAGCTAACGGTTTTGGCTATCTATTTAGTTAGTTTTGTGTATTGTTATTCTTTCGTTCTTTGTTACTTACTTGTTTGTGTCACTACTCAGGTACCAACATGGCTTTAAACAACGCTAATGACCCTCTTGGAAACGTGATAGCGGGGGAGGAGGTAGATGATCTTGAGCAAGATGAGATGCCTCTTGCACCTCAAGGACAACGTAGAGGCCGCAATGCCAATGCAAATCCAAATGACAATATTCTAGACCCTCCTCCGTCACTTCCAAGAGTGGCTCCCAGAGTACTTCTGAACCAGGGTTATGCAAGTGCTATTGTCCCACCCAAAATCCGGGCGGGCAACTTTCTGATAACCAATGTGATGTTGACCTTACTTGAGCAGTGTGGGTACTTTACGGTCACTACGAATCAAAATGCCTACAAACATCTTAAGGGGTTCGTAGATACATGTTGGGGGAGCAAGCAGACGAATGTATCCGAGGATGCACTGAGATTGAGACTTTTCCTGTTCTCACTTCGGGGGAAGGCATTAGACTAGCTCGAGAGACTCCCCAACCATTCCATCACAACTTGGGATGAGTTAGCGGATAAGTTTATTGCCAAATTCTTCTCTTCTAGTCATATGGTGGCACTTCGAGATGAAATATTAGCCTTCAAGCAAGAGCCAACGGAACCTTTGCATGAGATTTGGGAGTGGTATAGAACGATGGTGAAGGAGTACCCAAATAATGATATGACCGAGGCCATGATCTAACAAACCTTCTACCGGGGAATACATACTACAAATCAATGCATTGTTAACCAATTGGTCGGGGGCAATTTTATGAAGCTTTCTTATGATGAGGTATGTGATGTACTTGATGAAATGACAGACACTTCTTCAGCATGGCAGAGTAGAGCAGATGTGCCTCAAGGTGACCCTACGGTTATCTATTTGCACAAAGCATTACATGATCACGGGCAAACGATAGCTTATCTTACTACTACTATGAACCAATTGGCTAAGGCGCAGTTGCAACAAGTTTAGAATCCTCGTCAAATGAATGTCATGAAGGGTGTTAGTATGCTTGTCAACAAGAGAAGGCAAAGGAGGCAACAAAATCAAGGGAATTCTAAGCAATATGATGATACATGTGATGGGTTTCAAAATGATGGTTATGATGATCAAAGTGAAGAGGTACAATATGTCAACAACTATCAAGGTAATAGAGGCAACTCTTCAAACCAGCAATGGTGACCCCAAGGAAATTGGGGCAATCAACAACAAGGTGGTGGTAATTGGAACAACAACAACTAAAACAAAAATTGGGGTAATCAAAACAACAACCAAGGCAATTGGAATGGAAATAACAACAATTGGGGCAACAATAACAATCAAGCCGGGTGGAACAACAATGGAAACTAAGGCAACCGGGGGCAAGGCTTTCAAAAGCTCCCAATGTACCAACAACCGAACAATCCACCCCCTTTCCCTTCTCAAGGTCCTAGTTCTTTTGGTAATGATATGGGTAGAATTAAAATGATGTTCGAGCAGATGATGAATAGGAATACGGATTCTGATGCACAGTTAGCTTCTCACAACACCTGTATCCGAAACTTGGAGGTGCAATTAGGCCAAATTTCTCGGTCATTGAATACTCGCCCAAAGGGTGCTCTACCAAGTGATATGGTAGTGAATCCAAAGGGTGGGAACAATCATGTTATGGCGGTCACAACAATAAGTGGGAGAGGCGGTGATATGAATACCTCTAAGCAAAAGTAAGTCGCGGATAATGATGTTGAGTTGCAAGATGACGAAGTCCCTTTGGTAGTTGAAGATGTGGTTGATGAAAATGTGAACAATGAAGTGAGGATTGATATTCAAGAAGTCGAGGTGGAAATCCAAAATGATGTGAACCCGTCTAGGGAACACATAATTGATATGCCAGAGCCGGTTGTGCCAAAAGCCAAGGCTCCTTTGCCAATGCCACCTCCACCTTATCCTCAAAGGATCGTGAAGCAGAAGAATGATAATCAATTTAAAAAGTTCATTGACATGATGAAGAACTTATCTATTAATGTGCCTTTGGTGGAGGCACTTGAACAAATGCCGGGTTATGCAAAATTCATGAAAGACTTGGTTACAAAGAAGCGTTCTATGGATTGTGAATCTATAAAGATGACTCACCAAGTTAGTGCTATAGTGCATTCAATGACCCCGAAGCTTGAAGATCCCGGTGCTTTCACCATTCCTTGCACCATTGGGAGTGCGGATTTTGCCAAGGCTCTATGTGACTTGGGAGCTAGTATCAATTTAATGCCCTACTCGGTTTTCAAAACTTTGGGTATCGGATAACCTAGGCCAACCTCAATGAGACTTCAAATGGCGGATCGATCGATGAAGCGACCTTTCAGCATTATTGATGACGTGCTTGTCCGAGTGGACAAATTCATTTTGCTGGCCGACTTTGTGATTTTGGATTGTGAGGTGGACTATGAATTTCCTATTATCTTCGGAAAGCCTTGCCTTGCAACGGGAAAGACATTGGTTGATGTTGAAGCGAGTGAGCTCACTTTCCGAGTGGGAGATGAAAAGGTCGTTTTCCATGTTTGCAAGTCTATGAAGCAACCCAATAGCACTGAGGTGTGCTTATTTGTAGACCTTGTCACAGCTGTGATTGTGGATGATACCAGTGCTATGATCAACGTGGAGGATCCTCTTGAGGACATGCTATTAAATCTTGATGTCAATGAGGATGCAAGTAGAGTGGAGAATGCCTTACATGGATTGGCTCTTATTCTTATGAGACTAGAAAATTGTCTTTTGATCTTGAAAACCGAAAAACTCCACCAACAAAACCATCAATTGAGGAGCCACCGGTGTTGGAGTTGAAACCACTTCCTCCACACCTCAGGTATGAATTCTTGGGCTCAAACTCTACTTTACCAGTTATTCTTTCTTCTTGCCTTACTAACATGCAGGTTGAGGCCACTTTGGCGGTGCTTCAAAAGCGGAAAAGGGCAATTGGATGGACTCTAGCTGACATTCGGGGAATAAGCCCCGCATTTTGTATGCACAAAATTATCTTGGAGGATGATGCAAAGCCTTTATTGGAGCATCAAAGAAGATTGAACGAGGCTATGCAAGAAGTGGTGAAGAAAGAAGTGATCAAATGGTTGGATGTCGGGGTTGTGTACCCCATTTCTGTAGCTCATGGACTTCTCCGGTGCAATGTGTACCGAAGAAGGGTAGTATGACTGTGGTGACCAATGACAACAATGAACTTATTCCTACTCGGACAGTTACAGGTTGGAGGGTGTGCATGGACTACCGGAAGCTAAACAAGGTGACCCGAAAGGACCATTTCCCATTGTCATTCCTTGATCAAATTCTTGATAGTCTCGTGGGGCATGCTTTTTATTGCTTTTTGGATGGGTACCGGGATATAATTAAATCTTAATTGCCCCGGAGGACCAAGAGAAGATCACATTTACTTGTCCGTATGGAACCTTCGCTTTCTCTCGAATGCCGTTCGGATTGTGTAATGCTCCGGCGACATTCCAAAGATGCATGATGGCTATTTTCACCGACATGGTAAAAGATATATTGGAGGTATTCATGGATGATTTCAGTGTGGTTGATGATTCCTTTGAAGAATGTTTGAGAAATTTGGATAGGGTATTGGCCCGATGTGAAGACACAAACCTCGTACTCAATTGGGAAAAATGCCATTTCATGGTTGAAGAGGGTATAGTGTTGGGTCACAAAATTTCAAAGCGAGGGATTGAAGGTGACAAAGCCAAGATAGAGGTGATTTCAAGGCTTCCTCTCCCTACTTCTGTCAAAGGGGTGTGGAGTTTTCTTGGGCACGTGGGGTTCTACCGAATGTTTATAAAAGATTTTTCAAAGGTGGTAAACCCCTTGTGCAAGATACTAGAAAAGGATGCAAAGTTTGTGTTCGATGAGGGGTGTATGCAAGCATTTGAGCTTCTCAAGCTTAAGTTGACCACTACCCCAATCATTACCGAACCAAATTGGAGCTTGACTTTTGAGCTCATGTGTGACGCAAGTGACATTGCGGTTGGGGCTGTCTTGGGTCAAAAGGTTAACAAGATGTTTCATCTGGTGTACTACGCAAGCAAGACCATGAATGAGGCTCAACGAAACTACACGGTTACCGAAAAAGATTTGTTGGCTATAGTATTTGCAATGGAAAAGTTTCGGCTGTATCTTATGGAGGCCAAGGTCATAGTACACACCGATCATGCCGCTCTTAGGTACTTGATGACAAAGAAAGATTCTAAGGCAAGATTGATGCGATGGGTGTTACTACTTCAAGAGTTTGATCTAGAAATTATGGACCAGAAAGGTAGTGAGAACCAAGTGGCGAACCACTTGTCCCGTTTGGAGGAGGAGGGGAGGCCTTGTGGTGGCCTTGAGATAAATGATTCATTTCTCGATGAACAACTCCTTGCGGTGTCAATGAATGATATGCCATGGTTTGCCGATGTTGCCAATTACCTTGTGACTAGAATAATCCCGTGTGAGCTCTCTTCTAACCAAAGGAAGAAGCTCAAGCGGGATAGTTTGGATTTTTATTGGGATGATCCATACATGTTCAAGATTTGCACGGATGGTGTGATTCGTAGATGTGTCCCGGAGGAAGAACAATTGAGTATCTTAGAGGCTTGCCATTCTTCACCCTATGGTGGCCATCACAGTGGGGTGAGGATGGCCTCTAAAGTTCTTAGTTGTGGGTTCTATTGGTCAACCTTATTCAAAGATGCGGGTGATTTTGTGAAGAGGTGTGACGATTGCCAAAGAGCGGATGGAATTTCAAAAAGGGATGAGATGCCTCTCAATACCATTCTTGAAGTGGATATCTTTGATGTTTGGGGCATCGATTTCATAGGTCCATTTGTTAGTTCTTGTGGGAAAACTTACATTCTCGTGGCGGTTGACTATGTCTCAAAATGGGTTGAAACCGTGGCTTTGCCTAACAATGAAGCCCGGAGTGTTGTTGCATTTCTTAAAAAGAGCATTTTCACAAGGTTTGGCACTCCTCGTGCGATTATTAGTGATGGGGGATCTCATTTTTGCAATAAATCTTTCGACACGTTGCTTTCCAAGTACAATGTCAATCATAAGGTTTCGAACCCTTATCATCCTCAAGCTAGTAGTCAAGTGGAAGTCTCCTACAGGGAAATCAAGAGTATCTTGTCAAAGACGGTCAATGCTAATAGGACCGATTGGTCGAAGAAGTTGGATGACGCTCTATGGGCTTATCGAACAGCTTACAAAACTCTAATTGGGATGTCTTCGTATCAGTTGGTGTTTGGGAAAGCATGCCATCTTTCGGTTGAGTTAGAGCACAAGGCCATGTGGGCTTTGAGGAAGTTGAATCTTGAATGGGATGTTGCAGCCAATCTTCGTGTAGAGCAGCTCAATAAACTCGATGAATTTAGATTCCATGCCTATTCCAGTTCGTCCTTGTATAAGGACAAGATGAAGTACCTTCATGAAAAATATGCTCATGGAAAGGAGTTCAACGTAGGTGATTTGGTTCTCTTGTTCAACTCCCGGTTACGTCTGTTTCCGAGGAAGCTCAAATCCAAATGGAGTGGACTGTTTAAGTTGTGTTTGTGACCCCTTTTGGTGCTCTTGATTTGAAAAACAAAAATGGTGAAGTCTTTAGAGTTAATGGGAACCGGGTCAAGCATTATCTTGGAAAGTTTGATGATAGCCACGTGGTGGCGCTCCTTCATCTCAAGTGATGTGGTGGTAACATGCGTCGTGCCGCGATGTTAAATCAGGCGCTTCTTGGGAGGCAACCCATGTCTTTTTCTTCTTGTCGTTTTCTTTGATTTTCTTTGTAGTATATGATTGATTTTTGGGCTAATTGATTGTGAGATGTTTCAAGATTGTGTTGATGCAGTGTAAGGCATGATGGAAAAAAATGCACAGGTCTCTGAAGTTTCCAGTACGGCCGCAGTACATTATGTACGGACCGCACTGGTGTGGGTAAGATGAAGCTTCTCTGAAGTTTGCCACCGCGGCCGCACTACATTTTGTATGGTTCGTGGTGGACCTTTGCGGCCGCAGTCCATTTTGTGAGGACCGCAGAAGGTTGCCTTCTCAAGCTTGTGCTAAACAAGGCAGTGCAGACCGCGGTCCATTTTGTGCGGTCCGCACAGGTAGGTAAGGCTAGGCCCCATGTGCTTTTCTATAAATAAACCCTGAGGCTCCCCTTTTACCCTTTTCGCGAATTTGAATCTCAGAGTTATAATCACTGTTCACTTCCCTCATTTGCTCGGAAATTAATTGCTGGAACTTAGTTACTTCAATACATCTCATAATCTGGTACATTAATCCTTCTTTTACTTATTTAATTTTGGTAATTTCCTTTAATTTTTGTTCTTCTTAGCTTTTAGCTCTTCTTCCTCCCGTATTTTCTTAAATTGTTAGGTTAGGTTTGTTAGCTTTTTGATCCTTATATACCTTGTTAGTTTAGTAGACTAGGTAAACACTTAGGGACATAAATTAGGGACCAAATTGACCTTAATAGCAAAATCTGTTAAACCCTAACTCAGTGCCAAGTCCGGGCACGTAGTGCGGATCGCGGTCGCTTATGTGCGATCCGCGGTGCCCTAGTACGGTCCGCAGTACCACTTTGTGCGGACCGTACTGATGAACATCTGAAAGATAACCCTTGGGCAGTGCGGCCGCACTACATTTTGTGCGGTCCGCACTGGCTTAGTGCGGCTGCGGTACCATTTTGTGCGGGCCGCACTGGTCAGATTCAGAGGATGGGTAGTCTGAACCCCATCCCAGTGTGGACCGCAATCGTCTTTGTGCGGACCGCACTGGCCCCTATGCGTCCGCACTCCATTTTTGTGCGGTTCGCACTGGGCAATTTCTGCAACCTGTCTGCAACACTGGAAGTCTATTCTGAAATTCTTTCTGCTCCAAGTTTCTCACTTCTTCTGTTGATACTAACAATGTTATATGATTGTGTGTGCAGACCATAGTTAAACAAAGAGGAAAAGACTCAAACAATCTAGCAGAGGTGCTTCCTCCCGGGGAGGGAATCAGAAGATGGTTAAACTCACTCTCCAGGCTCGTCAAAAAATAAAGAAGATAGGTAATTAAGGCAGCTAATAGAGCCTGTGATCAGTCGGGGAGTGAGTATGTGCCCTCCCAAGATATTTCTTCAGACTTAGTACCAACACATATCCTCCCAAGTTTCAGATTGATAGATGACACCCCTCCTTCATCACCCATTGCCCAAGCACCAGGGCATGTTTCTACTGAGTCGTTTGAGGGCTCAGCAGTCGGCAGTGGTGAATACTCCACCTCCCCCACAACTTCATTATCCGGGGAGGGTGCAAGCAGAGGTGAGGAGGAGGTACAGGGAGATGAGGAGGCAGCTGGAGGTGGTGAGCCTCAGGTGGGAGGTATTGCCAAAACAAGAAAACCTGATGTCTGGGAGGATAGGTTCGTGAGCAAGGTGGCATACTACAAATTTTGGGAGTGGTGGCCGGTGAGAAAGTTGATACCAGAGCGGAGTTTCATTGACAATGATCTACCACCCCACAACCCCAATGTGCAGAGACAGTTCAGAACTAGAGTGGGTTGGGAGCACTTCTTAGATAACTGTGTGGACGCCAACGAGCATTTGGTCAAAGAGTTTTATTGTAATGTAGCCCACATCAAAAACGGCTCCAAGGTGACCAAAGTTCGTAATTTGAAAGTTTTGTTCGATGGGAAGTCAATTAATGAATACTTGGGCTTCGAAAAGGAGGATGAAACTCTATCTATGGCGAAGATGGAATTAGGCGAGGAGGTTTGTCCATGGTTAGCTCAGTACCTGGCAATCCCAAGTACCGTTCCTGATTGGTTGATAGTTGGGGTCAAAATATTGCGGAGGACCCTAAACTTTGAGGCGAGGGGTTGGGAGATCTTTGTTTGCAGCCGGCTAGACCCGACCACTCATGATCAGACCCTTCCTCTCCACCGGGCTGTTTTGGTTGCTTCCATTATGGCGGGGTACCCCATCAACATGGGGAATGTGATGTCCAGAGTTATCACTATTGTGGGAGCAGAGCATGACCGGAACTACCCTTTCCCCAGCTTCCTCACCGAGTACTTCACATATCTAAAGGTGGAGCCGAGGCCATATGACATCAAGGTCAAGGCGACAACCCCATTTTCCTGGTATAGCTTGAAGGGGAATGACAACCCCAAGGACAAGAACTATAAAGCCCCTGATTCTGCCCCAACTGGCCAGTCTGAAGAGCCAGTTGTGGTAGAGGTCCCTGCTGAGCCTACCTCCATTTCTGCTGACATGCCTCCCAAACCCTCCACATCTTCTTCCATTCCTCCTGGCCCTTCCACATCAGTAGGCCCGGAGATCCCATCTACCCTGGCCCATCCCATCACTGCCCACCAGCTGAGCCAGGCCCTGTTGAGTATAAACAACTGGATGCAGACTGCCTCATCCAAGTTGTCCACATTGACTACCACGGTAGAGGCTCAGTCGGCTCCTCCAGCCCTTCAGGTGCCCCAGTCGATAGAGGATGCTTTGAAAGAGATACTTGAGAACCAGAAGAAAATCCTCACTACTCAGGTGACACTGACCAAGGCAGTTGATTCACACAGAAAAGCTCTCAAGGAGCTTGCTCGGGAGCACAAGAAGCTTAGAAAGACATGGGCCTCTTAGGAGTCCGTGAACGAGCTGCAGGCAGACATAGATAGACTGAAGGCAGACCAGCTGCCTTTGGACCTGTTACTTGATGATCCAGTCCCAACAGCTCATCCACAGCCGGAGCAGACCTAGAGGCCTCCGAATAAGAGGAAGATCCCTAGAGCAGATGATGCCATCATCCAGTTGGCGGACTCACCGGAGGCTTCCTCTAGTCAGCCACAGGATGTACCAGTTCCACAACCTGTCGAGGTCTAGGCCCAGGTTCCAGTAGTAGCAGAGTAGACCACCGAGAACCAGTCTAAGGTTCTCGAGCACATAGAGGACCTAGGGACCACCTATGATCCTATGCAGACAGACACAACTTAGGGAGTCTTCTATATCCTTTTTCTATTGTTTTTGGTGCTTATTTATACTAGTTGGCATTGGGGACAATCCCAGCTTTTATTTGAGGGGGTGAGCCCTACACATTTATGGATGACTGTATATATTGATATCTTTATGCTTTCTTGATTTTTCATTTGGTATGTATATAATTTTATATTTAGTTACTTTTATCGCATTATTTTATCTTTCCTTGGGTCTGTATATAAAGTTACATCATATTGAATATATTCATCCCACATTGTATATTCAAACTCCCTATTGTATATATTCATTCTATTTTACGCAAAAAAAATTCATTTTTAGCTTCTTATTTATGTTCGTAGTTTTTTTTTGTTTTGGACGTTTTTAATAAGCCTTTGGTTTTCTTAATGTCACGGTTCTTTCCAAAGATGGAGTGTTGTGTGAACCGGGTGGCTCTTCCCAATGATGGATGGCGTGACAACCTTCTTAAGGGTTTGAGTCCATTTTTGTTTTTGTTATTAGTAGTTTGTAGCTAAGGGTACCTCAAGCAAAGCTTCACTTGGGCCTAGCACATTTGCCTTTGATCCCATGGTCAAAGACAAAATGTTGTGTTTAGGATGGTAAAAGTCGTGACCTTGAGGCTCTTGTATTGACCGATAATCATCAAGTGGTTTTTCGGGACCATTGTGTGCTCAAATCGTATCTAAGGTTGTTGTGGGCCCCCGACCCTATGCTTTTAGCGATCCTTTAGCTTGTGTGGTGAGAAATTGAATTGCAAATCCAAGTCCCGAGCCATTGGTCTAGAACTTGCCCCAAATATTTGTTGAGGCGAAATCCTAAGTGAATTTTTACTTGAGACGTGATTATAGGCTCTCCTTGATCCAAATGATAGTTTGAACAAATTCCATAGCCTACCAATGATATGATCCCTAGTTAACCCTTTTGAGCCTTTGACCTTTTCATTCAAGAACCATGATACAAGCCTATACCCATTCTAAAAGATACGCTCTCTTGGCACCCGATCTTTTCTTGAGCACATGACAAAAGTATAAGTTTGGGGGGAGAGACGAGGATGGCAACAAAGTGGTAAAAGGCACAAAAATGAAGAAAAAGAAAGACAATGAAAAAGAAAGAAAAGCAAAAGACAAAAAAAAATGCTCAATGTGAAAAAGAATAAAAAGGTATTCAAGAAAAGCAAAAGAATGAAAGGTGTGGAAGGTGAAAAAGGAGAAACGGTTGAATTGCATAAGAAAGAGTGACAACGTGTCTCTCTAACCCCTTAGAAAGAAGTGAAATGACTCAAAGAGTCAAGAAAATGTATGCCAAATGAATCAAAAGAAGTGCTTAAAGGAAGATGGAACCCACTTAGATCAAAACATTTCCTATCCTGAACCAAAAGACTTCACAATGACTTTACAAAAGCCCTATAGGAACTTAAGTTGAATGAAGCTTACATTAGTGGATACTTACATAAGGGGCAAGCATATGGTACTTAGAGTCGGACTTGCGACTTTTTCTTGAGAGAGATGAATGAATTTCCATTAACCTCGATTTGTGTGCTAATATTCAAAAAGGTGAGGTTTGCTTAGGGAGAGTTGAGGATGTGTGAGTTTGGGTTCAACAATGACCAAAGAAATTGAGAGAGTTATTTGATGTGTTGAGTCAACTCTTGATGCTCTTGTGTCACACTTGATCCATGGTTTTTCAAAAGTTAAATGTTGTTAATGATTCATTTGTATTGAGGGCAATTGTTAGTCCCAATTGATGCTAGTTGAGGTTACTGTAGGATAGCTGAAAATTCTTGGATTTTCCCTTAAGGGGTGGGTATTATTTTGTTTGCTTGAGGACAAGCAAAAGCTTAAGTTTGGGGGAGTTGATAACTAGGGATTTTGACGCATTTCATGCTCCTTCTTGCTTATGCTTTGATTATAAATTCATACAAAATAGTCCCAAAAGGCTCATAAGTTATACTTGATTGCAGGTTTGATCAAAAAAGTGACGAGATGTCAAAGATCGGCTCAAAAGGAGTGAAACCGACACAAGTACCAAAGACAAGACAAAACTCAGGAGAAATAGGCCTAGTGCGGCCGCACTACACTTTGTGCAGTCCACACTAGGGAGACTTAGAGAGTTGGTTTTTCGAGCATTAAAGCAGTGCGACCACAGTAGATATTGTGCGACCCGCACTGAAGGCACCGCAGCCACACTACCAGTATGTGCGGTCCGCAGAACCAAAGTTTAGAGAGATGCCAAGTTCTGAAGATCAAGCCTGTGCGGTCCGCAGTCATGTTTGTGCAGACAGCACTAGATGCCTCCGCAGCCGCAGTCTATTCTATGCGGTCCATGGAGCCTGGGTTCAGAGAGTTGAATTTGTAGAGTCAAGAGCCTAGTGCGGCCGCACTGACCCCGCTGGGGAATTTTTGTCCAGTTTTTCTAGCTTAGTATAAATAGAACCTTTTTCCATTTTTTGGGTATCAGATATTATCAGACATTATCTGACTTCAGCTGCACTCGTGAGAAGACCTTTTGTAGCCATTTTGGGCATTTTTACTTAGTTTTTATCATTGAATCTTTGTATTTACCTTAGCAATTAATTAATATGTCTTTATCTTCATCTATTTCTCTGTTTTTCTCTTCAAGCATAAGTAGCTAGACCCATTAGCTAGGGTTGTGGCTCAACCCTAGTGTGGGTAATTGATAGGTGTTATGATTTAAGGTTAGATTAACTATGGGTGTTTATTATTTGAGTCAATTTCATGGTTTAATCTATGAATTAGTGGTTGCAAATACTAGTTTGTGCTAAGTTGACTTGAGTTCTTCTTGAGAAAGAGAGCCTAAGTCTCCGAAATTGACCCAACAAGGAATTGGGATGGACTCAAGAGAATTGATAGTCCCAATTAAAGGGTTAAACCTAGAGAGAGTAATACCCGACTGGAACCCCAGTTGCTTGAGAAAATTTGTCTACCCTATTGGTCTTGAGAAAGTCAATTGGGCAAAATCACTCTCTCTACCGAGAGGTGTGAGAGTGGGTAAAATTATGCAACGGTTATAGCATATTCCCCAATTATGTCAATCGTGCTTTAGGTTCAATTACCCGTTAATTGGCCACCTAGGAGGATGCCACTACCCTAATGCCTTTTAAACTATTAGATACAACTTGTAGCAATTTACTCGTAGTTAATTTAGTAGCAATTGTAATTTGTAGTTTGATAATAGTAGAATATAAAGAAAACCCAAAAATGATTAGAAGTGATATTTGGAACAAATACGCAATTCCAATCTAAATAGATACTCGACTCCATTCCTAGCTCTCTATGGAAATCGATCCCAACCTACAAATCGGGTAGAAGCTATTTCGACCCTCTTTCCCTACTTTTTAGTAGTGTGGAGTAGGCTGCGATCAACCAGCGAGGCCTCCCATCTTTCATCGAGTAGTTCGAGGGCCGTTGCCATGGCCTCGTGGTTTGATTCTTTGCTAGCATTTGATCACAGCCAACTCGACGCTACACTAAGGTAGGAAGAGCGGGTCGCAATAACGTTTACCGGAAAAGAGGTCTGGGATCGAATTTCCACAGGGAGCTAGTAGTGGAGTTGTATTTTCTGTCTAGCCTAGAGTTGCGGTTGTGCTTCTAATGTCATTTCAAACATTTTTTGAGTTTTTATATTTATAACTACTATTATAAAACTAAGGATTAAAGCTAAATTATGCTAAGAGAATATTGCTAAGTTGTAATTAATTGGAAGAAGGGCACTAGGGTCGTAGCATTACCTAGGTGGCTAATTGACGGGTAGATGTGACTAAGGATAGATTGACATATTTGGGGATTATGCTATAACAGTTGCACAATTGCACCCACTCTCACACCTCTCGGTAGAGAGAGTGATTTTGCCCAATTGACTCTCTCGAGACCAATTGGGTAGGCCAGTGAGACCAAGCAACTAGGGTTCAAGTAGGGTGATTACTCTCTCGAGATTTAACTCGTTAATTGGGACTACCATTTCTCATAGGTCCATCCCAATTTCTTGTTGGGTCAATTTTGGGGTCATAAACTCTCTTTCTCAAGAAGAGTTAAACCCACGAAGCTTGAATCAGTGTTTGCAACCACCAATTCTTGAATAAAAACATAAAATCAACCCAAATAGCAAACACCCAATATCAATCTAACCCTAGATGGCAACACCCATCAATTGCCCATACTAGGGTTGAGCCACAACCCTAGCTAATGGGTTTTGCAGCACATAATTAAAGAAGAAACTGAAGAAATAGATGAAGAACTAAACATATTAATTAATTACTAAGAAGAAACTACAATAATCTATTGTTAATGGGAAGCAAAAGTGCCAAAAATGGCTACAATATCGGTCTCACGAGCTCAGCTGCGTTTCTAGATACAAAACTTGACCTAAAAATGGTATAATGTCCTATTTATACTAGGCTAGAAAAACTGGACAAAAATACCCCTGCGGGGTCAGTGCAGGCCGCACAAAAGCAACCGCGGTCGCACTGGCTCTTTTGACTTCAACTTTAAGCTCTTTGAACTAGAGGACGCGGACCGCGTAAAAGAGTAGTGCGGCTGCGGAGGGGCTCTGGCGCAAACCGTGCGGTGATGACCGCGGCCCGCATGGTAGGGTTTTTGCAAAAATGATGGTTCTCTGAATCTCTGGACGCGGACCACACAAATAAGTAGTGCGGCCGCGTAGCCTTACAGCAGACCGCAAAAATCCTACCGCGACCACGTGAACTTCAGCCTGAATAACCATGGCTCTGAACCTCCTAGTGCGACCGCAGTCACTATTACGAGGTCCGCACTAGGCCTTCTCCTCTTGAATTTCTTGGTCTTTCATACTTGAGCAAGTTTCACTCCTTTTTGAGTCGATCTTGGACATTTTGTCACTTTATCGCTCAAACCTGCCATCAAGCACAACCTGTGAGCCTTTTGGGACTATTTTGTAGCAATTTATACTAAAGGCATAAGTAAGTAGGGGCATAAAACACGTAAAAATCCTAACTTATCAACTTCCCCAAACTTAAACCTTTGCTTATCCTCAAGCAAACAAAATAAAGACTCACCCCTTAAAGGAAAATCCAAGTAATTCCAGCTATCCTAAAGTAACCTCAACAAGCATCAATTGGAACTAACAATTGTCCTCAATACGAATGCATCATTAACACATTTAAACTTTGAAAACTATGGATCAAGTGTGACACAAGAGCATAAAGAGTTGACACATTTCATCAAAGAACTTCTCTCAATTACTTTGGTCATTGTAGAACCCAAACTCTCACATCCTCAACTCTCCCCAAACGAACCTCACCTTTTAAGTATTGACACATAAACCGAGGTTAATGGAATTTCACTCATCTCTCTCAAGAATAAGGTCACAAGTCCGGCTCTAAGTACCATATGTTTGCCCCTTATGTAAGTATCCACTAATGTAGGCTCCCTTCAACTTAAGATCAAACAGGGATTTTGTGGAGTCATTGTGAAGGCTTTTGGGTAAGGGTAGGACTTATTTTTATTCAAGTGGGTTCAATCTTCCCTTAAGCACTTCTTTTGATTCATTTTGGCACAACTCTCTTGACTCTTTTGAGTATTTCACTTCTTTACACGGGGTTAGAGAGATACATTGTCACTCTTTCTTATGCAATTCAAAACATTTCTCCTTTTTCTACTTTTTTCCACACCTTTTTCACTTTTGTTTTCCTTGAATCCCTTTTTATTCTTGTTCACATTGGACTTTCTTTTTGTCTTTTTCTTTTCTTTCTTTTTCATTGCCTTCCTTTTCTTTTGCTTTTGTACCTTTTTACCACTTTGCTTCCTTCCTTGTCTCTCCCCCCAAACTTAGACATTTGCCATTACTCAAGGGAAGATTTGGGTGCCAAGAGAGGATAATCATTTAGAACGGGTATAGGCTTGTAGCATTGGTTCTTAAAGGAAAAGGTTTAAGGCTCAAAAGGGTTAACTAAGGATCATCTCATTGGTAGGCTATGGAATTGTTCAACTTAATATTTGGATCAAGGAGAGTCTATAATCACTTCTCAAGTCAAATTTCACCTAGGATTTCGCCTCAACAAACATTCAGGGCAAGTTCTAGACCATTGGCTCGGGACTTGGACTCACATTTCGATTCCTCACCACACACTCTAGGGGATTGCTAAAGACATCGAGTCGAGGGCCCACAACGACCTTAGTTACGATTCAAGCACACAATGGTCCGAAAAGACCACATGATGATTGTTTGGTCAACACAAGAGTCTCAAAGTCACGACTTTCACCATCCTGAACACAACATTATGTCTTTGACCATGAGATCAAAGGCAAATGTGCTAGGCCCAAGTGAAGCTTTTCTTGAGGTACCCTTAACTACAACTATCAAAAACAAAAGAAAAATCAAAGAAACGGACTCAAACCCTTAAAAAGGTTGTCACGCCATCTATCATTGGAAAGAGCCACCCGGTTTGCACAATACTCCACCCTTGGAAAGAACCGTGACATTAAGAAAACCAAGGGCTTATTGGAAGCGTCAAAAACAAAACAAGAGGCTACAAGCCTAACTACAAAGCTAAAAATGAATTTTTTTGCGAAAATAGAAAAAATAGAATGAATATGTACAATAGGGGAGTAGAATATACAATAAGGGATGAATATATACAGAAATGTAACTTTATATACAGACCAAAAGAGAGAATAAAAAGTAGAAAGTACGATAAAAGTAGCTAAATGTAAAGTTATATACAACCCAAAATAGAAAATCAACAAAAACATAGACTAAGAATCTATATATACAGTCCTCCAGATAAAAGTAGGGTGCACCCCCACAAATAAAAGCTGGCATTGTCCTCAATTCCAACTAACAAATAATCATCAAAAACAAAGTAAAGGATATAGGAGCTCCCTAGGCCTGGGCCGTTTGCCTGGGATCATCAGTGGTCCCCAAGTCCTCTGTATGTACGGGAACCTCAAACTGGTTGCCGATCTCTAGCTGCTCAGCTGCTGGGACTAGGGCCTGCTCCTGGACCGGCTGGATGATAGGTGCATCACTAGAGGGGGTCTCCTGTGGGTCTGCTAGCTCAATAACTGCACCAACTGAACTGGGGAGCTTCCTCTTCTTCCTTGGAGGTCTGGGTGCCTGCTCTTGCTCCTACTGTGGCACTGGTGCTGCTGCTGGGGCTGGATCCCCGAATAGCAAGTCTAAAGGCATCTGGCCTGCCTTTACCTTATCAACATCCTCTCTCAGCGCCTTCATAGACTCCTTGGAAGCTCGTGTTTTGCGCAGCTTCTTGTGCTCCCTGGGAAGCTCCCTAAGGGCCTTGCCATGTGAATCCACTGCCTTAGTCAAGGCAGCCTGAGAATCGAGGATCTTTTGTTGGTTGGCAAGAATCTCCTTAAGTGCATCCTCGATAGGTTGGGGCACCTGCACTGGCTGGGGTGCCGACTGAGTCGTAATGGTAGAAGTCAAGGTGGACAACTTGGATGAAGCAGTCGCCATACAGTTTTTCAAGCTATAAAGTGTCTGACTCAATTGGTGGGCGGTGATAGGATGGGCCAGGGAAGATGGAATCCTTGGGCCAGCTGAAGTAGAGGGACCATCAGTAGTGGAAGGTCCGGGAGGCATGTCAACAACTATGGAAGTAGGTTCAGTGGAGGGCTCTACCGCAACCGGCTCTTCAGACTGGCCGGTTGGGGAAGAAGCAGGCAACTTGTAATTTTTGTCCTTGGGGTTGTCTGACCCCTTCAAACTGTACCAGGAGAACGGAGCCACAGGTTTGACCTTGATATCAAACGGTCTCTTCTCCACCTCCAAGTCCCGGAAATACATAGTGAGGGTGCTGGGAAAAGGGTAGTTTCGGTCATGCTCAACCCCCACTGCAAAAATGACGCGAGATATCACATTGCCCACGTTGAGAGGATATCCCGCCATAATAGAAGCAATAAAAACCGCCCGAGCAAGTGGAATAGTCTGATCATGGGTAGTTGGGTCGAGCCGACTACACACAAAGGTCAACCACCCTCTAGCCTCGAAGTTGAAAGTTCTCCGAAGTATTTTGGCCCCTGCTTGTAACCACTCTGGAACCGTACCCGGGATTGCCAGGTATGAAGCTAACCATGGACGAACCTCCTCGTCCATTGCTAACTTTTCATTGTAAAGGGACTCATCTTCATAATTGAACCTCAAGTATTCATTTAGTGCCTTCCCGGTGAATACCACATTTTTGTTTCTCACTTTGGTCACCTTAGTGCCCTTCAAGATATGGGCCACATTGCTATAGAACTTCTTGACCATATGCTCATTCTCCTTCACACAATTGTCTTTAAAGAACTCCTAACCCACTCGAGCCTGAAACTGTCTATGCACATTGGGGTGTTGGGGTAGAAGGTCTTTGTCAATGAAGCTCCTCTCAAGAATCAACTTCCGTGACGGCCACCATTCCCTAAACTTGTGGAACGCCACCTGGCTGACAAATCGATCTTCCCAAACTTCAGGTTTTCTAGTTCGTTCAACACTCCCAACCTGGGGCCCACCACTGTCCGGTACCTCATCATCACTATTAGTCCCACCTTCTGCACTCTCCCCAGATACTGAAGCTGTGGGGGAGGTGGAGGATTCACCGCTGCCTGCTGCTGAGCCATCAAATGACTCAGAAGGTACACGTCGTGGAGCTTGGGCAGTAGGTGAAGCTGGGACTAAGGGATCTGGCCCTGAGTCAGAAGAGAGGTCTTGAGAGGGTACATACTCACTCCCCGATTGGTCATCATCTCTAACAACTTGTTTCCTTATTTTCAGTTTAGGTCGGGGAGTGAGTTTAACTTGTTTCCCTTTTCCTCCTCGGGAGGAGTCACCTCGGCCGGGTTGTTTGGCACCTCTTCCTCGTTGTTTTACCATTGTGTGCAAGCAAACGCATCTAACATTGTTAGTTTAAGCACAAGCAGTGAAGCAGGTGAATGAATTAAAGTTGTAGACAACAAAAAAATTGTTGCAGACACTGCTGCAGAACCAGTCACCGCGGACCGCGCTAAGGCGATCGCGGGCCGCACTGAACAATTCCCCAGAAAAAGACTTCTCTGAATCTCCCGCCGCGGTACGCACAAAATGGGGTCGCGGCCGCGGTGAGCCAGTGCGGACCGCACAATGTGCAACGCGGCCGCGCTAGAAGCAAGTTATGTTTCAGTCAAGTTGGGCACCGCGGCCCGTGCAAAAGGGTAATGCGGACTGCGTTAGGGCACCGCGGACCGCGCTAAGGCGACCGCGGGCCGCGTGAGACAGATTTACGGGAGCTAGGTTAGGGTTTCATGCTTTGTCCATTTTTGTTCAATTGAGAACTACTTGTCCCTCCTCAGTTACCCAATCCTTAATCATGTTCAGCACACGAAAACTAACAAGAAATCTAAACTACACTAGTAATTCAAAGAAGAATGGGAAGAAAAAGAGAAGTTACAACTACTGGGCAACAAATAAGATGAAAATAAGAAATTAATTACTGACAAATGCATGAAATGTTACCAGGATTAGGAAGAATGAATGCAATCTATCCAAGCAAGCAAGAATTTCGGTCTTGGAAGAAGGATGAACAGTAGTATTAGGTCTCTGAGTTTTCAAATTTTGAAAACGGTACAATGAGACCCTTGACCTCTATTTATAGACAACCGTGGGGCCCTTACTCATCTACCAGAGTGGCCGCACAAAAGCAACTGCGGATCGCGCTGGGTTTGTTTGTATGACCCTTCAGTAAGTAGCCTATGCGGACCGCACAAAAATGGAATGCGGCCGCGTAGGTCCACCACGGACCGCACTAATAAGACCGTGACCGCGGTGGAAACTTCAGAGAGTATCTTATTCAGCTCATGCCAGTGCGGACCGCACAAAGTGCACCGCGGCCGCACTAGCAAACTTCAGAGACTGCAATATTTCTACTTTGTTTTGCACTGCTTCAACACAATTCCTGCAACATCTCACAAACAATTAGCTCAAAAATCCTAAGCTATAAAGAAAGTCAAAGAGAAAAAAAAAGACATGGGTTGCCTCCGAAGAAGCACCTGATTTAACATCGCGGCACAACGCATGTTACCAGCACATCACTTTAGATGGAGAAGTGCCACCACGTGGCCATCATCAAATTTTCCAAGATAATGCTTGACCCGATGTCCATTGACTCTGAATACTTCACCATTCTTGTTCCTTAGATCAAGAGCACCAAATGGGGTCACGAACACAACTTCAAACGGCCCACTCCACTTTGACTTGAGCTTACCCAGAAACCGACGTAACCGGGAATTGAACAAGAGCACCATATCTCCAACCTTGAACTCCTTACCCCGAGCATATTTGTTGTGAAGGTATTTCATTTTGTCCTTGTACAAGGACGAGCTGGAGTAGGCATGGAATCTAAACTCATCAAGCTCATTAAGTTGCTCAACCCGCAGATTTGCCGCAACATCCCAGTCTAAGTTCAACTTCCTCAAAGCCCACATGGCCTTGTGCTCTAATTACACCGGAAGATGAAAAGCTTTTCCAAACACCAACCGATACAGTGACATACCAATCGGAGTTTTGTAAGCCGTCTGATAAGCCCAAAGAGCATCATCCAACTTTTTCGACCAATTGGCCCTATTAGCATTGACCGTTTTAGACAAGATACTCTTAGTTTCTCTATTGGAGACTTCCACTTGTCCACTAGCTTGGGGATGATATGGGGTCGAAACCTTATGATTGACACCGTACTTAGAAAGCAACGTGCCGAAAGCCTTGTTACAAAAGTGAGACCCCCCCATCACTAATGATAGCATGAGGAGTGCCAAACCTTGTGAAAATACTCTTTTTAAAAAATGCCACAACATTCCGGGCTTCATTGTTGGGCAAAGCCACAACTTCAACCCATTTTAAGACATAGTCCACCGCCACGAGAATGTAAGTGTTCCCACAAGAGCTCACAAAAGGACCCATGAAATCGATGCCCCAAACATCAAAAATATCCACTTCGAGAATTGTATTGAGGGGCATCTCATCCCTTTTTGAAATTCCGCCGGCTCTTTGGCACTCATCACATCTCTTCACCAATTTGCCCGCATCTTTGAACAAGGTGGGCCAATAATATCCGCAACTAAGCACTTTAGAAGCCATTCTCGCCCCGTCATGATGGCAACCATAGGGTGAAGAATGGCAAGCCTCTAGGATACTCAATTGTTCCTCCTCCGGGATATATCTACGAATCACACCATCCGTGCAAATCTTGAACAAGTATGGCTCATCCCAATAGAAATTCAAACTATCCCGCTTGAGATTTTTCCTTTGGTTAGAAGAGAGCTCACACGTGATTATTCCGGTCACAAGGTAATTGGCAACATCGGCAAACCATTGCATATCCTTCATTGACACCGCAAAGAGTTGTTCATCGGGAAATGAATCATTGATCTCAAGGCCGTCACAAGGCCTCCCCTCAGCCTCTAAATGGGACAAGTGGTCCACCACTTGATTCTCACTACCCTTCCGGTCAACAATTTCTAAATCAAACTCTTGAAAAAGTAACACCCATCTGATCGATCTTGCCTTGGAGTCTTTATTGGTCATCAAATACCTAAGGGTGGCGTGATTGGTGTGCACTATAACTTTGGCCCCCATAAGGTAAGGTCGAAACTTTTCCATAGCAAACAGAATAGCCAACAATTCTTTCTTGGTGACTGTATAATTTCTTTGAGCCTCATTCATGGTTTTGCATGTGTAGTACACCGGATGAAACATCTTGTTGACTCTTTTGCCCAGAACAGCCCCAACCGCAACGTCACTAGCATCACACATGAGCTCAAAAAGTAAGCTCCAATTTGGGCCGGTAATGATAGGGGTAGAAGTCAACTTGAGCTTGAGAAGCTCGAATGCTTGCATACAACTCTCATCGAACAAGAACTTGGCATCTTTCTCTAGCAACTTGCATAATGGATGTACCACTTTAGAAAAATCCTTTATGAACCTCCGGTAGAAACCCGCATGCCCAAGGAAACTCCTCACCCCTTTGACAGAAGTAGGGGGAGGGAGCCTTGAAATAACCTCAATCTTGGCCTTATCAACTTCAATTCCTCGCTTTGAGATCTTGTGACCCAACACTATACCTTCCTCTACCATAAAATGACACTTTTTCCAATTGAAAACAAGGTTGGTGTCTTCACATCGGGCCAACACTTATCCAAGTTTACCAAGCACTCCTCAAAAGAATCCCCAACCACGCTGAAATCATCCATGAAGACCTCTAAGATATCCTCCACCATGTCGGTGAAAATAGCCATCGTGCAACGTTGGAAGGTCGCTGGAGCATTACACAATCCAAATGGCATTCTAGAGAAAGTGAATGTGCAATAAAGACATGTAAAGGTGGTCTTCTCTTGGTCCTCCGGGGCAATTAGAATTTGATTGTACCCCGAGTAACCATCCAGAAAGCAATAGAAAGCCCGTCCTGCAAGACGATCAAGCATTTGGTCAAGGAATGGCAATGGGAAATGATCTTTTCTAGTCACCTTGTTCAGCTTCCGGTAATCCATACAAACTCTCCACCCGGTGACCGTTCTAGTGGGAATGAGCTCATTGTTGTCATTGGTCACCACGGTCATACCACCCTTCTTCGGCACACACTACACCGGAGAAGTCCACGAACTATTAGAAATAGGATAAACCACCCCAGCATCTAGACACTTGATAACCTTTTTCTTCACCACCTCTTGCATCGCCTCATTTAATCTTCTTTGATGATCTAAGGAAGGCTTTGCATCCTCCTCCAAGATGATTTTGTGCATGAAAAATGCTGGGCTTATTCCCCGAATTCCGCTTTTGAAGAACCGCCAAAGTGGCCTCAACCTGCATGTTAGTAAGGCAAGAATAAAGAATAACAGGTAAAGTAGAATTTGATCCCAAGAATACATACCTGAGGTGTGGAGGAAGTGGTTTCAACTCCAACATCGATGGCTCCTCAATCGATGGCTTTATTGGTGGAGTTTTGCGGTTTTCAAGATCTAAAGATAGCCTTCTAGGCTCATAAGAATATGAACCCATACCATGCAATGCGTTCACGCACTCCACTCTACTAGCATCATCATTGACATCCATATTAAGAAGCACGGCCTCAAGGGGATCTTCGACATGGATCATGGAACATGTGTCATCCACTATCACAGCTGTGACAATGTCCACAAATGAACACACCTCCATGCTATTGGGTTGTCTCATTGATTTGCAAACATGGAATACCACCTTCTCATCCCCCACCCGAAAAGTCAACTCACCCGCTTCAACATCAACCAATGCCTTCCACGTAGCTAGGAAAGGCCTACCAAGAATAATCGGCACTTCAAAGTCCACCTTACAATCCAATATGACAAAGTCGGCCGGCAATATAAACTTATCCACTCGTACAAGCACATCATCAATAATGCCTAACGGTCGCTTCATCGATCGATCCGTCATTTGAAGTCTCATTGAGGTAAGTCGAGGTTGTCCAATTCCCAAAGTCTTGAAGACCGAGTAAGGTATCAAATTTATGCTAGCCCCCAAGTCATAAAGGGCCTTGGCAAAATCCGCACTTCCGATAGTACAAGGGATAGTAAAAGCTCCGGGGTCCTCAAGCTTGGGTGCCATTGAATGCACTATGGCACTCACTTGATGAGTCATTTTAATTGTTTCACACTCCATTGACCTTTTCTTTGTTACCAAATCTTTCATGAACTTAGCGTACCCCGGCATTTGCTCAAGTGCCTCTACCAAGGGCACATTGATTGTGAGGCTCTTCATCATGTCAATTAATTTTTTGAATTAATTGTCACTCTTTTGATTTGCTAACCTTTGAGGATAAGGTGGAGGTGGCCTAGGCAAAGGTGCCTTGTCCTTTTGTACAACTGGCTCGGGTATGTCAATCACGTGTTCCCTAGACGGGTTCGCGGCATCTTGAGTCTCTACCTCGGCTTCATCATCAATATCAATCCACACATCATTGTTCACATTTTGATTAACCACATCATCAACAATCAAAGGTACATCATCATCCCGCAACTCAACATCTTCATCCATAACTTGCTTTTGCATTGAGGCATTCACATCACCGCCTCTCCCACTTCTTGTTGTAACCGCCATCATATGATTATTATTCCCACCCTTCGGGTTCACCACCGTATCACTTGGTAGAGCACCCTAGGATGAGTATTCAATGCTTGAGAGATTTGGTCTAATTGCACCTCCAAGTTCCGGATAGATGTGTTATGCGAAGCTAATTGGGCCTCGGAATCTTGGTTCTTTTTCATCATTTGCTCGAACATGCTTTCAATTCTCCCCATATCACTTCCGGATGAATTCGGACCTTGAGAAGGAAAGGGGGGTGGATTGTTCGGTTGTTGGTACATGGGGGGCCTTTGAAAGCCTTGCCCCCGGTTGCCTTGGTTCCCACTATTGTTCCACCCTCCTTGATTGTTGTTGTTTCCCCAATTATTGTTATTACCATTCCAATTCCCTTGGTTGCTTTAATTACCCCAATTGTTGTTTTGGTTGTTGTTATTCCAATTACCTCCGCCTTGTTGTTGATTGCCCCAATTTCCTTGAGGACGCCATTGTTAATTCGAAGAGTTGCCTCTATTCCCTTGGTAGTTATTGACATATTGGACCTCTTCGCTTTGATCATCATAGCACTCATTTGGATAACCACCACCATCATTGTTGTTGTCATATTGTTCATAATTACCTTGAGGTTGTTGTCCTCTTTGCCTCCTTTTCAACATAGAAACACCTTCCATCGCATTGACTTGGCGTGGGTTTTGGACTTGTTGTAATTGCGCCTTTGCCAATTGATTCATAGTTGTTGCAAGCTCGATGATGGCTTGGCCATGATCGTGCAATTCCTTGTGCAAATGGATGACCGTGGGGTCACCTTGGGGCACATTCACTCGGCTTTGCCATGCCGAAGAGGTGTCGGCCATTTCATCAAGTACATCACATGCCTCTTGGTAAGAAAATTTCATAAAGTTCCCTCCGACTAATTGGTTAACAATGCATTGATTCATGGTGTTGATGCCCCGATAAAAGGTTTTGTTGAATCATAGCCTCGGTCATGTCATTATTAGGTCACTCTTTCACCATTGTTCTATATCTTTCCCATATCTCGTGCAAAGGTTTCGTTGGCTCTTGCTTGAAAGCTAGAATTTCATCCCGAAGAGCTGCCATATGACTTGGAGAAAAGAACTTGGCAATAAATTTGTCCGCCAATTCATCCCATGTTGTAATAGAATGATTGGGGAGCCTTTCTAACCAATCCAATGCTTTACCCCGAAGAGAGAACGAGAAAAGCCTCAATCTCAATGCATCCTCGGACACGTTTGTCTGCTTGCTACCCTAGCATGTATCCACGAACCCCTTCAAGTGTTTGTAGGTGTTTCGATTGGAGGCCCCCGTGAAATATCCTCTTTGCTCGAGCAAGGTCAACATAACATTTGTGATTTGAAAGTTCCTCGCCCGGATTCGGGGAGGAACAATAGCACTGGCGTATCCTTGATTTGGTAAAACTTTGGGAGCCACTCTCGGCGGTGCCGTAGGAGGGTCTGGAATATTGTTGTTCTCATTTGCATTTACATTGGCATTTCGGCCTCTCCGTGGAACTTGAGGTAAGACCTCATCTTGTTCTAGATACTCTACCTCCTCCCCCGCTATCACATTGCCGAGAGGGTCATTTGCATTAAGAGCCATTGCACCTTTTTGATTGACACAAATAAAATTAGTAAATAAGAAGGAAAGAGAAGCAAAACACAAAACTAAATAAACAGATAGTCAACACCGTAAGCTCCCCGGCAACGGCGCCAAAAAGTGATCACAACCAACTCGATGCTACACTAAGGTAGGAAGAGCGGGTCACAATAGCTTTTACCCGAATAGAGTTCCGGGATCGAATTTCCACAGGGAGCTAGTAGTGGAGTTGTATTTTCTGTCTAGCCTAGAGTTGCGGTTGTGCTTCTAATGTCACTTCAAACATTTTTTGAGTTTTTATATTTATAACTACTATTATAAAACTAAGTATTAAAGCTAAATTATGCTAAGAGAATATTGCTAAGTTGTAATTAATGGGAAGAAGGGCACTAGGGTCGTAGCATCACCTAGGTGGCTAATTGACGGGTAGATGTGACTAAGGATAGATTGACATATTTGGGGATTATGCTATAACAGTTGCACAATTGCACCCACTCTCACACCTCTCGGTAGAGAGAGTGATTTTGCCCAATTGACTCTCTCGAGACCAATTGGGTAGGCCAGTGAGACCAAACAACTAGGGTTCAAGTAGGGTGATTACTCTCTCGAGATTTAACCCGTTAATTGGGACTACCATTTCTCATGGGTCCATCACAATTCCTTGTTGGGTCAATTTTGGGGTCATAGACTCTCTTTCTCAAGAAGAGTTACCCACGAAGCTTGAATCAGTGTTTGCAACCACCAATTCTTGAATAAAAACATAAAATCAACCCAAATAGCAAACACCCAATATCAATCTAACCCTAGATGGCAACACCCATCAATTTCCCACACTAGGGTTGAGCCACAACCCTAGCTAATGGGTTTAGCTACACATAATTAAAGAAGAAACTAAAGAAATAGATGAAGAACTAAACATATTAATTAATTACTAAGAAGAAACTACAATAATCTATTGTTAATGGGAAGCAAAAGTGCCAAAAATGGCTACAATATCGATCTCACGAGCTCAGCTGCGTTTCTGAATACAAAACTTGACCTAAAAATGGCAAAATGTCCTATTTATGCTAGGCTGGAAAAACTAGACAAAAATACCCATGCGGGATCAGTGCAGGCCGTACTGGCTCTTTTAACTTCAACTTTAAGCTCTTTAAACTGAGGATGCGGACCGCGTAAAAGAGTAGTGCGGCCGTGGAGGGGCTCTGACGCAGACCGCGCGGTGACGACCGTGGCCCGCATGGCAGGGTCTTGGCAAAAATGATGGTTCTCTAAATCTCTGGACGCGGACCGCACAAATAAGTAGTGCGGCCGTGTAGCCTTACAACGGACCGCGAAAATCCTACCGCGGTCGCGTGAACTTCATCCTGAATAACCATGTCTCTAAACCTCCCAGTGCGGCCGCAGTCACTTTTGCGGGGTCCGCACTAGGCCTTCTCCTCTTGAATTTCTTGGTCTTTGATACTTGAGCAGGTTTCACTCCTTTTTGAGCCGATCTTGGACATTTCATCACTTTATCGCTCAAACCTGCAATCAAGCACAACCTGTGAGCCTTTTTGGGACTATTTTGTAGCAATTTATACTAAAAGCATAAGTAAGTAGGGGCATAAAACACGTTAAAATCCTAACTTATCAGCGTTCTAGAATCTGGCGCTTGGTTCCCCGACCTCTACTGGTATTAGTGTTTCAGCACCATACACTAGAGAGAAAGGTGTCTCCCCTATGCTTGATTTTGGAGTTGTCCGATATGCCCACAGTACCTCGGGCAGCGTTTTTCGCCATTTTCCCTTGGCGCTTTCTAATTTCTTCTTCAGGTTTTGAATGATGGTTTTATTTGTGGATTCGTCCTGGCCTTCTCACACGGGTGGTATGGCGTTGAAAGGATCCTTTTGATTTTGTTGTCCTCAAGGAACTGTGTTACCTTGCTCCCGATGAATTGCCTCCTGCTCTCGCATGTTATTTCGGATGGGATCCTGAACTGGCATATGACGTGTTCCCATATAAAGTTGATGACTTCCTTCTCTCTTATTTTTTCGAAGGACTGCGCTTCTACCCATTTCAAAAAGTAATTAGTCATAAATAGAATGAATCTAGCTTTACCTGGTGCTGTTGGCAAAGGGCCGACGATGTCCATTCCCTATTTCATAAATGGCCATGGTGATAAAACGGAATGTAGCTATTCACCGGGTTAGTGGATCATGGGGGCAAATCTCTGACACTTGTCGCACCTTCGGACAAACTCCTTGGCGTCCCTTTCCATGCTATCCCAGTAGTAGCCTGCTCTGATTACCTTTCGGACTAGGGAGTCTGCCCCGGAGTGGTTTCCGCAGGTGCCCTCGTGGATCTCTCGGAGCACATAATACGTGTCGCCCGGTCCCAAGCATACTGCCAGGGGGCCATCAAAAGTTCTCTTGTACAAGGCCCCATTTTCGTCGAGCGAGAACCGGGCCGCTTTGGTTCGCAAGGCCCTTGATTCTTTTGAATCGGCGGGCAGTTTCCCGTCCTTTAGATAAACGATGTATTTGTTTCTCCAATCCCATGTCAGGCTGGTGGAGTTAATTTCCGCGTGACCTTCCTTGACCACAGACTTGATTAATTGGACAACAGCTCCGGGGAGCAGGTCTTCCTCATCAGGCTGACGATCCCAGGTTTGCCAGGGCATCGGCCTCGCTATTCTGCTCTCGGGGTACATGGACTAAGGTCCATTCTTTGAAGCAGTGCAACGTGATTTAGATCTTATCCAGATACCTCTGCATCCTGTCTTCCCGGGCTTCGTATCTCCCATTCACTTGACTTACCACGAGGAGCGAATCGCATTTTGCCTCGATAACCTCGGCTCCCAAGCCCTTGACCAACTCCAAACCTGCAATCATAGCCTCATACTCGACTTCATTGTTAGTTAGCTTTGTGGTTTTTATGGACTGTCAAATTATGCCACCGACGGGCGACTTTAGGACTATACCGAGTCCGGATCCTCTGACGTTTGTGGCAACATTTGTGAACAGGGACCATACCCCAGAGGACGTGCCTAATTTTAGTAAAAGTTCCTTCTCTACCTCGAGGACGAGGGATGGCGAAATCGGCCACGAAATCCGCCAGGATTTGGGATTTAATGGCCGTTAGAGATTGATACTTGATATCATACTCTCCGAGTTCAATGGCCCATTTGTCCAGTCGACCCGACAACTCTGGTTTGTGCAGTACGCTCCGGAGAGGATAAGTCGATAGGACACAAATGCGGTGGCACTAAAAGTAAGGCTTCAGCTTGCGCGAGGCGCTTATTAGTACGAGCGCCAATTTTTCTAGATGGGGGTACCAGGTTTCGGCGTCCCCCAAGGTTCGACTTACATAATACACAGGAAATTGCGTACCTTGCTCTTCTCGGACTAATACACCGCTCACCGCTATTTCGGACACGCCCAGGTACAGGTACATCGTTTCATCCTCCTTGGGCGTGTGCAACAAAGGCGGGCTAGACAGGTACCGTTTCAATTCTTCTACGGCGTATTGGCATTCCGGAGTCCATTTGAAGTTGCTCTTTCTTTTGAGTAGGGTGAAGAAGTGGTGGCTCTTGTCTGACGACCTTGATATGAATCTGCCCAGGACTGTGATTTGCCCGGTCAGCCGTTGGACGGCTTTCACGTTGTTCACCACTGTGATTTCTTCGATGGCCCTTATTTTGTCGGGGTTGATCTCGACTCCCCTGTTTGAGACCATGAAGCCCAGCAATTTTCCCGAGCCTACTCCGAAGGCACACTTTTCGGGATTGAGCTTCAAAAAATAACTTTTGAGGATGTTGAAAGTTTCCTGCAAATGGGTCGGATGGTCCTCTGCACGCAGGGATTTAACTAGCATATCATCAATGTATACTTCCATCGATTTACCTATTTGATGCTCGAACATTTTATTAACTAGGTGTTGGTATGTCACTCCTGCATTTTTTAGCCCGAACGGCATCACGTTATAGCAATATGTACCATATTTCATAATGAACAAGGTCTTTTCCCTATCCTCGGGGTTCATCTGGATCTGATTGTACCCCGAGTAGGCATCGAGGAAGGTGAGGGTCTCGTGGCCGGCCGTGGTATCGATCAGACGATCGATATTAGGCAGTGGGAAGGAATCTTTGGGGCATGCTTTGTTTAAATATTTATAATCTACACACATCTTTAGCTTATTCCCCTTTTTTGGCACTACCACTACGTTAGCTAGCCTTTCGGGATACTTTACCTCCCTGATGGATCCGATTTTAAGAAGTTTTGCCACCTCTTCATTGATGAAGGCGTGTTTTACCTCGGACTGCAGTTTCCTTTTCTGCTTCACTAGTTTGAATTTGGGATCGACGCTCAGCCAGTGAGAGGTTATTTTCGGTAGGATACCTATCATATATAGGTGGGACCAGGCAAAATAGTCGATATTGTTACTAAGAAATTGAATAAACCCTATCCTGAGTTCGGGGGTCAGCCCTGTTCCCAGGTATACCTTGTGATCCGGGAGGTTCTCGATCAGCACGGTCTGCTCCAGCTCTTCGACTGTTGACTTGGTTGCATCCGATTCTTCGGGGGTGACGAAAGTTTGGGGAGCGAAGAAATCTTCCTCTTCGTCTCCAAGAGTCTGCAGGTTTCTCTCCTCGTTAGAGGCCGAGTTTATGAGGGTTGGCGTTTCATGGTGGACCGCAAACATTTCCCTTGCTGCCCGCTGTTCTCCATGTATCATCGTGATGCCGTCCCTTGTGGGGAACCTTATCACCTGGTGCAAGGTCGAGGGCACTGCCCTTATATTGTGTATCCAAGGCCTGCCAAGCAACGCGTTGTATCTTATGTCGCCGTCGATGACCTAAAACTCGGTGTTCTGGGTTGTGCCAGACGTGTTGATTGGGAGGGTGATTTCTCCTTTCGTTGCTTCTCCGATCATGTTGAAACCATGGAGGATTCGAGGGATGGGAACAACTTGATCGAGCAACCCCAGTTGTTTTCCTACTTCTGACCTGATTATGTTGGCCGAACTGCCTGGGTCCACAAGCACGCACTTTATCCTTGTGTTGTTTAAGAGAAACGAGATCACCAGCGCATCGTTATGCGGTTCCCCCATGGCCTCAAGATCCTCTTCGCTGAATATGAGGGTTTCTTTGGATAAGCGTTTTTGGGCCGGTCCCTCTTCTGTAGCCGATGTTTTCGTTCGTTTGGACTTGGGTCCTTGGAGATCGTTAGTTCCTCCGATAATCATGTGGACACTATGCTGGAGACCCTCCATTTCGCTCGGATTGAACCCGGGGGTGCACCGGACTCTAGGTTGGTCGTGTCCTCTTCTCCATCGCTTTTGGGGTTTCGACTTCTCATTTCACTAGCCGAGCCAGGAGTCTTGCCCTGAAAGTGAAAATTCTAGGCAAGAAGAAGTGTGAAAGATAACTCGCATTTTTGCAGCGAAACCAGCAAGAAAATAATTATTTTTAGCCCCACGATGGGTGTCAAACTGTTTATCGTGAAAATGGTAACAACAATTAAATTTGTAAATAGGATTCTAAAAATACGTGATATATTCCCGAGCTAGTTTTTAGAGCAGTTGATGCTAAGAATGCTAAGTATAATGATGAAAAGCGAGCTAAAACGAGGCAATAATCAAACCAAAGGGGCATGTTGCCCGGATGCAAAACTTGTCGACGGGGGCCTCTGGGCCAAGGTTCGAGCCGAGCTTGGGCTATCGAGGGCAATTGGGAATGGGGTAACATGCAGAGATATGATCGAGCAAGGCTCTATGCTGCCAATATTGAACGATATAGTGAAGAACAAGTGAAAGAATGATAAATGCTAAAACGGCCTCGGACCAGTGAAAGCGAACAACTTAGAAGAAAAGAGAGAGAGAGATATTATTGCACTTATGGAGAAATGGAGAAACATCAGTCCCTTACAAAATGGTATTGGTTCCCCTTATATAGGCGATGTAACACGCTATAGTACAAAGTGCATTAAATGTAAAGATGCGGGGATGGGACGGCTAGACGTGATTTCTCAGCATAGGCTCCGGATAGGCCGGGCCTGTCAACGTAGCCATGTGCCTAGGGGGCTTCCCCCTCTATCCTGGCTTCGTTCCTTGTTTCCTCCGAGTCGGGCTTCGACAAGCCCTGAGGCCGAGAACTCGGTCACGACCTCCCGCCCTCGGGGTCCCGGGGCATGCTTCCGAAATGTCTTGATAGCGAGAAATCAAGTCTTCTGATTTCGCCGCATACATTAGCCCTTTTGTAAGTGGATCCGACACATTATTGCTTGACTTTACATAGTCAATCATTATAATTCTTCTAGAGAGTAATTGCCTAACGGTTTTATGTCTTCGTCATATATGACAAGATTTATCATTATACATAACGCTCCCAGCCCTTCCAATTTCCGCTTGACTATCACAATCTATGCACATTATTCCCAACGATTTGGGCCAAAATGGAATGTCTTCCAAGAAATTTCGGAGCCATTCAACTTCTTTACTAGTTTTATCTAAGGCTATAAATTCAGCCTTTACTGTAGAGCGGACAATACAAGTTTGTTTGGATAACTTCCAAGATACCGCTCCTCCACCAATAGTGAAATCATATCCACTTGTGGACTTAGAATCAATTGAACCGGTGATCCAATTTGCATCACAATATCCCTCAATCGCTGCATGATATTTACTGTAGTGCAAAGCAAAGCCCTGGGTATGTTCTAAATATCCCAAAACTCGTTTTATTGCCATCCAATGAGATTAAACTGGATTGCTCGTGTATCGACTCAATTTACTTATAGCACAAGCTATATCTGGTCGTGTACAATTCATGATATACATTAAGCATCCCAACGCACGAGCATAATCCAATTGTGACATGCTTTGGCCTTTGTTCTTTGTTAATGCAAGATTCACGTCAATTGGAGTATTTGCAACTTTAAACCCTAAGTGCTTGAATTTTTCAAGTACTGTCTTAATATAATGAGATTGTGACAATGCCAGACATTGAGGAGTCTTATGGATCTTAATCCCCAGAATTAAATCAGCAACACCCAAGTTCTTCATATCAAACTTGCTAATTAGCATACGCTTAGTAGCATTTATGTTGACAATGTCATTACTCATTATCAGCATATCGTCCACATATAAGCAAACAATGACTATGTGATTTGTAACATTTTTAATGTACACACGTTTATCGCATTCATTTATCTTAAAACCATTTGACAACATTCTTTGATCAAATTTCGTATGCCATTGTTTGGGTGCTTGCTTTAGTCCGTAAAGGGACTTAACAAGTCTACATACCTTCTTTTATTTACCTGGAACCACAAACCCTTCAGCTAATGCTACTAACATCCGTATGGACGTAATTCTTGTAACTAGAGAGTATGTATCAAATCTGAAGCTGAAGCTGAGCCGAGCGAGCGGCGACGACGGCGGCGCGAGGCTTGCCTTCTTCTCAACCCTTTAAGAGCTAGAAGAAGAGCAATTGCTTATATACCCATCAAAAACCTCTTTCTCTTCCAATATGGGACAATGTCCCTTTGTCAATTGGGAGGGGGGAGGGGAAGGGGGGGGGGAGACTTAAAAATTTCATTTCCCTCAATTTCCCATTCACCCTCTTTTAATCATTAATATAGCTTAAAAACCCAATAGTTGTCCTAACTCATATTTACAACAACAATAACAAACGCAATGAGTTCTCACAAGTGGGATTTGAAGAGAGTGAGATGTACGTAGTCTTACCCCTATTGTGAAAAAGTAGAAAAGATCTTTCCAAAAGGCTCTCGGCTAAATAAAAGATTAAAAAAAAGTGAGTCCTAATTGCTATGTAAAAGGAAAATTGTAGAAAGAGTATAACAATTGTGGAAAAATAGGTGCCTTTTTCTTTACACATCACCAAGCATTAATCTGAATTATGTTAACATTGTGATGAAATTAAAATTATTTAACTCATACAGCAAAAGTACAACAGTATGATCTTGTAGTACTCTTCAACTCATTATTGAGATAATTAAATTTATTATATAAAGTGGTCACTCCAATGTAACTTACTTTTTCTTTGTCCTCTCGCCTCTCCTTAGCCTCCATGGGACCCTCGTCACCCAAAGGATTAAAGAGCTGATTGTGGATTATGACATAGTGATAATTATCATGTGATTAACAGGAGGGAGGGGAAAAGTTAATCGAAAGAAGATTAGTGCAGATTGTACTAAAAATAATTACATATTTTTTTGGTCAAAATTAAAAAAAATAAAATAATTTCAACCAAGTATAGATATTTACAACCGCTAGTTATGTGGACTCTCGGACTAGGCCACAAAGCTAAGTACTAAGGAGGCTTTTGCTTTTATACCCGATTTTGGGGTCACAATTGAACTTATACCTACTTGGTAAAAAAAATTGCAAGTCTACCCATTTTACGATCAACTTCAGACTTATCGGGTGTGAAGTTAAAAAAATTAATCTGAAGTGAAAAGATTGCACTTCAGATGCACTTACGACCAAATAGGTCTCAAGTGTAACCAATGGTTTCATGCACTTAAGGCCAATAAGTCTGAAGTGAAAAATTACATTTCAGATGCACTTAAGACTAAAAGGTCTGAAGTTCAACAAACGTTTGCCTACACTTAAGACCAATAAATCTGAAGTGAAAATTGCACTTCAGATGCAGTTAAGGCCAAATAGGTCTCAAGTGTAACCAATGGTTTCATGCACTTATGACCAATAAGTCTAAAGTGAAAAATTACACTTCAAATGCACTTAAGACCAAAAAGTTTGAAGTGCAACAAACATTTTCCTACACTTAAGACCAGTAAGTCTGAAGTGAATAATTAAGGCCAAATATCATGAATAATTAAGGCCAAATATCATGCACTTAAGACCAGTAAGTCTTAAGGCCAAAAGATCTAAAGTGGAACTAATGTTTTCATACACTTAAGGCCAAATAGGCTTGAAGTGTAAATTACCCAGAAACAGAATTTGTTTTTCGAATTTTAACAATCAAATATACGATTTAATACCTAAATCTACTCCAAAATCCAAATGAGCTCAAATTTAAAACATAACCTCCAGATATCATCAAGAACAAACCCCAATCATCAATTTGTCAAAATAACAATAAATCTAACTAAACTAGTTTGCAATTAAGAAAAAAGAAAAAGAAACACTAAGCAATAGTAAAAAATAAAGCGTCACAATAACTCGCCACTGTAAAATATCATAAAATACCTTAAAATATATTCACAAACACCGTATAAAATCGTTGTCGCCCGAAGAAGAAGAAGAAAGAGGAGAAAAATGTTTGAAATTGTTTAAAAAGTTGGTGCAAGTTAAAAAAAATTTAAAAAGTAGGTACAAGTTAAATGGGACGACCAAGTAGGACGCCCAGTACAATTTTTACAAGTACTACCTATCTAATTACATCAACAACAAAATTGAAATTTTGTACTTTGGGAGGGGGAAAAATCAATCTTTCTACTAGTAGTTGTAATGAATGTGTTTCTAAGTTCTAAGGATAAAAGTGAATCGACTCCAACTGGAAAAAAAAAATCAATAACAATGTTAAAAATGCTCTCAAGCAAGAATTCACTACCACCCTTGTTCATACCACCCAAGCCACCTGATACCTCATTCCATTATCCTCTTCAACTCCACAATCATTCAAAGAGATTTCTTTCATACCACCAGACACCAATATGATTATTGATTCGACTGAATATGCTATGCAACCATCCAAACCTCTTCCCCCATCTTATCTTCATACCCTACTCTCTCATAATATCTCAACTCCAATTTCTTCCTCAAATAATTCGGTTGCTTTTCCACAGGTTCTCACCGCGGAATTGGATGCACCCATTGACCCTAATATCTTCATTCCACTTTCCCTGAATGAGAAGGAAAGAATTTATAAGCCATGGCAGCATGCGGTGATTGTCTAGCTATATGGTCAGAAAATTGGACATCAATTACTGAGGCAAAAAATATATGCTTTATGGAAACCTACGGAGAATATACCACTTGTTGATCTAGGCTCTGACTTTTACTTGATTAAATTTCAGAAAGAGGCGAATAAGATTCATGCTACAAATGATGAACCTTGGTTTATTCTTAATCATTTTTCTGTTAGGCCATGAGAACCAAAGTTCATGCCATCTGAAACCACCATTAACTACTCTGCTATTTGGCTACGTCTGCCTGAGTTGCCAATTGAGTTTTATGATTTTCATATATTGAAGAAATTGGGTAATAAGGTTGGAACATTACTAACCATTGATAATTGCACTTCCTCCACAATAAGGGGACGGTATGCTAGGTTGTGTGTCCAGGTTCCCTTGGATTAACCACTTTGCACTCATATTTTTATTGGCCATCATAAACAAACTATTGTATATGAAGGGCTTAATTTGTTTTGTGTCAAGTGTGGTAGGATGGGACATAATCAGTTGGTATGTTCTTACAAAACAACTCCTAGTTCGAATGAGACCACTACTGCTAACCCAACCATAAATTCTAATTTAATTATTAAGTCTGCATCACCCAATAATGAATGGAAGGTTGTTACTTTTCCTACTAATTCGGCTAGGAAGATTAACAATGGCAAAGGAAACCTACGCAGATCAGGTATGTCTTTGGATAGGAATACTACTCCTAATACTTTGCCTTTTAATAAACTGTTTCTTAATAACTCTAATCACTCTTATAATTTACACAAAAATGAAATGCCTACTGGTGAAGCAATTCCTGTTACTACTGCTAATCCATTTAATGCACTGGAATTAGAGGGCACTATTAATGCTAATCCTCCTAATGCTGACCTAAAAATTTCCCCAAACAAACAAACTCTTACTCAAGCACACCTCACCCTCCCTATCTCCACGGCCCAATCACACTTGGTCCACTTTCCACCACAACCTATCACCATGCATGCAATATGCCACGACCCACTCCCTCATATGCAAGACCTAACCCCTCCCTTACCCATTAGACGGTCAGCTTCATTTAATGATACCCAACAAAAGCCACAAACAACACACAAGCAAGACAAAGGCATTATTCAATCACCACCTTCGAATTCTTCAAACCCTAGGCTAGTCTCCATGCAGGAACACAATCATGAGATATCACTACCATAGCTCATTCTTATTCAAAGACACAACCTTCCACTCCATCAATCAAACCGCCTACATCCTCCATTCATACTTCTCTGGTTTTAGCTATACTATCGTCTCCCACATCAGTCTTATCTCCTTTAAACACTGCCCCAGCTACTCCCACTAAAGTATACAATGATTGCCAACAACTTCAACTACCTAAGAAGGTCACAACCCCACCCACACAGACAGAACATCCATCTACTTCATTCACAGAACCCACTCTTATTTCCTCCCTCCCACTTGATAATGGAGCCCAACACCATAATCTACACAGCCCAGTCACCACAAGCTCCATTAACTCTAGCATCTTGGCTAGAAACGAGCCTCCAGAACTATGCCTTAACCTTCACTATAGAGGTCAATCACCAAGAGGTGACCATCCGCATAAACAACCCAAGAGATCTTGCACAGATAATATCGGAGGGCATGCAACTAGGGACAGAGTTATTTGCACGATACCATTGGTCCATGATGCAAGCTCCACACCTCTCCCCATATCAACCTCTAAACCTTCCAATTCCGGTATGGGACCCTACTCATCTTCACCCACATCTAATTCGTATGCCTTTTTATCCATCCCCTACCCTATCAACTCCATGGATATAACCATATGCGAATCCACAACCCCTTCTGCCTCTCTTGGAACCTCCAATACCACCAACACCAGCCCCATCTCTAGTCAACTCACCCCGCCCAATACCAATCACTAAGAACAAGACGATAATTTATAGGCGGAACTCGACACAGCAATCGTTTACAATAGGGAAACTCGTCCAATATATGCATGGCTTGATGGGATCAAAGTGTTTGTGCAAAAGGAAAAATATGAAAGAAAAATATTCGTAAGGTGTCCCCCAACCCTAAGGAGAGTCTCTTTTCGGCTAAGGCCTACCACCAATCCAGAGGTGGGAAAATATGCAATGCTCTTACTCCCAACCTTTCTCCTATGTTTGGGGGAGAGCAGGAGTAATTGGATAAATCGAAGCATAAGTCCTACGGCTGATCTAGAAGATACTCATATGAATTTTATCATATGGAATTGTAGGGGAGCACTCTCCACTGAGTTTAGACTTAATTTTAGGTCTCTACTTGACTATAATAGTCCAGCGTTAGTTGTCCTTTTGGAAACACACTGTCAAACACATCAAAGTGTGAAGGATGATTTTAATTTTGATGGTATGATTGAGATGGCTGCCACAGGCCATTCTGGAGGAATTGCTATTTTGTGGTTGGCTAATGCATTAGATGTTCATCCAGTTGCCACCACTACACAAGAAATTCACTGCCATGTCCAGGTAAAACCTTTACCTTTTAAATTTTTATTTACTGCTATCTATTCCAGTAATGAATTAGTTAATAGACAGTTGTTATGGGATAATCTCATGTCTGTACACGATAATTGTCATGGACCTTGGTTAATTGGAGGTGATTTTAATGAAATCACTCATGCAACTGATAAATTTGGTGGACTTCCTATAAATAACTCACGCTCTAATAAATTTTTAGACTGCCTTAATTATTGTCACATGACTGATTTAGGTTTTAAGGGTAGTCGATATACTTGGACTAATGGAAGACATAAGAAGTATACTATCCTTGAACGTATTGATCGTATAGTTGCTAATTATGATTGGATTAATCAATACTCTAACGCTCTTGTTACACACCTTCCCCGTACACACTCGGATCATTGTCCCATTAAATTAGAACTTCATCACTGCCCATTACCTAGGACAAAATTATTTAGGTTTGAAACTATTTGGACTAGTCATCCTGATTTTAATTATGTGGTTAAACAAGCTTGGCTGGATAATGTCATATTGCTTCCTGCAATTGATAATTTCACAACAATAGTACAACAATGGAACAAATCTACCTTTGGTAATATTTTTAAGCAAAAAAAGAATATTCTTGCTAGATTAAATGGGATTCGGGCTTCTATCCACTTTCCAAATAGTAAGTTCTTACAAAATTTGGAAAAAGACATAATGTTGGATTTTAATAGAATTCTTAGGTTAGAGGAAGAGTTTTGGAAACTAAAATCATGTATTGACTGGCTTAATAATGGGGATGCCAATACCAAATTTTTCCACCTCACTACTATTAATCGTAGAAGGCACAATAGAATCACAGCTCTTCAAGACCAGGGGAAATTGGATAACACACCCTACAAAAATTCTTGATCACATTTTCCTTTATTATCAAAATCTATTTACCACGTAGAAAACTATCTCAATTTCAAAATCAACACTACTTCCTTCAAATATATTAACACAAGCTGACCATGATTCCCTAATACAACCTCTACAGAAATTTGAAATTCTGAATGCTATAAAGTCTTTCAAGCCTATGAAAGCACCTGGTCCTGATGGACTCCATCCCCTTTTTACCAAAATTATTGGGACACTATTGGAGAATATGTGACACAGTTCTGTCACAAGGTGTTCACTGACTATAAAATTGACCACAAAATAAATTCTACCTTTATCTGTCTTATTCCTAAAAATAATAACGCCTCCACGGTTGCTCAATATAGACCTATTAATCTTTGTAATACTATTTATAAAATAATCACAAAAATAATGATTAACAGATTAAAGCCGATATTGGAACACATCATACATCCTACACAATCTAGTTTTCAACAAAATAAAAGAGCTGAGGATAATGCTATCATAGTTCAAGAAGTTATCAATAAATTTCAAAAAATGTAAGGGAATAAACTCAGTATGCTTCTTAAGATTTATCGAGAAAAGGCGTTTGACAAATTAGAATGGTCCTTTATTTGTAATACTTTAGTTAGTTTAAATTTTTCAGCTAAGTTTATTAAGTTAATTATGTCTTATATTACCACCACTACTACCTCTATATTAATCAATGGTAGTCCAACTGATGCCTTTCAGCCCACAAGGGGTATAAGACAGGGTGATCCTTTGTCACCCTATCTGTTTATCCTTTGTCTTGAAATGTTGTCCAGAAAAATCAATAATGCTGTTGATTATCAGGCTTGGAAACCCATATCATTAGCAAAAAAGGGCCTTCATTATCTCATTTATTCTTCGCAGACGATATTACCCTCACCTCACAAATTACAACTAGTACATGTCAATCAATGGTGAGTACTATGACACAATTTACTAATCAATCTGGCCAATCTATTAACTTTGAGAAATCAAAAATCTACTTCTCCAAAAATTGTTAACCCAATATTAGAAATATAATTTTGCAACTTTTTCATATGAAAGAGGGTCGTAGTTTTGGAAAGTACTTGGGTTTCCCAATTTTTACAACCAAGCCTGCAAAATCTGACTATCAATTCTTACTTGATAATTTCAAAACAAAATTGGCTGGCTGAAAAACTAATTTTCTTTATCGAGCGGGAAGACTAACATTAATAAAATCCACCCTTATCCATCTTCCAAATCACTTGATGCAATATATAAAACTTCCTAGTTATATTCTAAGTCACCTTAATAAATACCAAAGGAATTTCCTACGGGGCACAACTGTACAAAGGAAAAAATTACATCTCCTTAAGTGGTCCACAATCACGAAACCTTTGGAAGTTGGGGGTTTAGGTATACAAAGTCTTGATACTAAGAATAAGTCACTCCATGCAAGTCTTGCATGGAGAATGTTCAATGATCCACAACAGTTATGTGCACAAGTTCTTTTACACAATTATGTACGGCCAAAGCCACTACCAAGCTACAATAGCTCTACTATATGGCGTAATATTATTAACGGCTGGAAATATTGTAGATTAGGTTATAAATGGAATATTGCAACGGGACAACATGTTAAGTTTTGGACTGACCCCTGGCTCAAGCATAATTTCATACTTAGAGACTATATTCATGGCCCTATGCCTCAATTTGAGGAAAATAAATTAGTATCTAATTATTACTTTAATAATAGATGGAACCTAGAACATACCCTTTGAATTACCTTTACATATAATTTCTTTTATTAACAATATTTATATGCCAATAGAATCCACCAACTATGACAAAATTTACTGGAACTTAACGGATAATGGAATCTTCTCAGTTAATTCTATATACAGCTGTTTAACCACCATTAATACACCCACTGATACATGTCTGCTTAACTCCTACAAGTGGATTTGGAAACTTCTCATTCCCCCTAAAATATCTTTTTTCATTTGGCTATTATGTCATAACAGACTCCCAACAGCTGTGTATCTCTCACAAGTAGGTATTACTAACTCAACAACTTGTCCACAATGTCACCAACATAATGAAACAATTCCTCATTTATTTCAAACTTGTGCTTTTACCATGCTTCTTTGGAAATCTCTTAGAATATCACCTCCCACTAGCACATTAGCTGTTCCTCAAATGAGCTTATGCCTTGGGTGTACCAACTTATACATACACCTTTGCCTTCTACACCATACAATATCCCTTCTACAATTATAATTCCTTTTTCATTATGGGAAATATGGCTTAAAAGGAATAAGTTTGTTTATGAACAAAAAGTAAACGACTTAAATATGCCTTCTTTGTTCGTAAAGGTAGCTGAATATTACTTTTTAACAAATCAATCTAGTAAGAAGAGATCAAAGTCTCCTATCTATATCAAATGGCATCCACCTGATTATATGTATTACAAATTAAATATTGATGGATCTTGCTGCCCGGCTCTATGCACTTATGGAATTGGTGGAGTTATCCGCAACCACAAAAGTAACTGGATCATAGGCTTTGCAGGGTCTGTCAAAGAAGGCACCTCTATACAAATAGAACTCCTTGCACTCCTCAAAGATTTACAAATTGCTATCCAACAAAGGCTCTTACCCATCATCATTGAGACGGATGCACAAGCAATAATTGGTATGTTAAAGTCACCAGCAATGAGCTTTATTAATATTATTAATGATTGCAGGTCCTTGCTCCGACTGTTGGATAGTCCATCCGTACAAGTTATCTACAGAGAACAGAATTGTGTAGCAGATAAATTAGCTAAATATGGTGCAACACATGTACAAGAGCAATGCCTACTCTTTGGAACACCCCCACCTTTTGTTATGTCTTGTTATGAACAAGATCACCAGGGTTACACAATCTCTCTCTGGATCATATGGTTTAGCTAGTGTGTGTAATAGTACAACTCCCTTAGTAGCTTCTACTTCCAATACTAGTGTTGTTCCCAAGTAGTGGGAAACAAACAATCTAGCTCTGTCTTTGTACAACGGATGCCGTGTATGCATCCAAGACTCTAAACTTATGTAAATATTTGTTATGTTATAATATTACCTATCTTTCCAACCAAAAAAAAGAGAGGATAAAAGTACTTTAAAAGCCCGTACAGTACATTAAGCGAGGTAAGTACCCAACACATGAGTAATTCTGTTATGTTTATAAATTCAATTTTACATATAAATGTTTTCAAATATTAAGTTTATAATGTTCAACAAAATTGAGAACTAAAATTAGAACTAGACAATTCCGTGGAGTTTTCAGTGCAAAAGGACATTTTTGGGTAAAAATAAGTATGCGAACATCTATCACAACCAGAAAGAGCATCTAACTAGATTTACAATTTTATGTATATTAATAAAGAAGTTTAAAGAATTGGAACTAGAAATTATTCTCAAAACTAATTGATTCAATTTTACATAAACTAATTATTAGGAGAAATATAGAGTCCATTACTCAAATGGTTACTCAACTATCACAAATTATCTGCTAAGGTCACATTTCTTTCTTTTATAACAACAAAGTCACTTAACTATGTCTATAGCACTCAAAAGTTCACTCAACTAGATTTTTCAAATTTTGGATTGCCAAATACCCATTTTACCCCCTAAATTATAAATATCTATCTTCTTTTTATTTTTTTTAACTTCTTAATATTATGATTTTTTCCCTTTTAATTTATATTATGGACTTAGTTATACAATAAATAAATTTTATTTATAAATTAAAAAATAAAAAGTATTTAAGCATATATAATGCTGGAATAACAAAATAATGAGCATAGTAAAAAAAATTAATTAGAATAATTTGTTCGTAATAATTTTAGTATTAATAACAAGAATTCAAAAATTTATTTATACAATCGAGAATGAAAGAAAATAAAAGTTGTAAAGTATATATTCCATGCACGTACTATAAAAATAATTACTTAAATAAAAGTAATTTTATAATATACATTATATATTCTTGAAAATTATGCTCAATTATATTATTATTCTGTCATTATATGAGCTGAAAACTAATTTTTTACTTTTATTTTATAAATTAAATATATTTATTCTATAGGTAAGTCCACAATGTAGATTAAAAAGAGAAAAATATTATAATATTTAAAAGTTTTAATTTTTTTGTTGATAATTTAGAGGGTAAAATAGATATTTGACAATCAAAAATTTGGAAAATCTAGTTGAGTGACCTTCTAAGTGCTATAAGCATAGTTAAGTGACTTTGTTAATACAAACGAAAGAAAAATATCTTTAGCAGATAATTTGGGATAATTGAGTGACCATTTGAGTAATGGACTCAAGAAATATGACATCTATTGGCATCCTTCATTCTCCAATATTCCTTTAGCTTGAGCTTCACTGAAATTGCAATTGGAGGAGTATTATAGCCTGTTTGGCCAAGCTTCTTTTTGGCCAAAAGTGTTTTTTTTTTTTTTTTGCCAAAAGCACTTTTGGCCAAAAATTGAGCTGTTTGGCCAAGTTTTTGGAAGGAAAAAAGTAATTTTGAGGAGAAGCGGAAGCAACTTTGGAGAAGCAGAAAAAAGTAGCTTCTCTCCAAAAGCACTTTTTAGAGAAGCACTTTTGAGAAAAATACACTTAGAAGCAGTTTTTTAAAGCTTGCCCAAATACTAATTGCTACTCAGAAGTGTTTTTCAAATTAATTAGCCAAACACAAATTGTTTCTCACCAAAAGTACTTTTGAGAAAAACACTTTTGAAAAAAACACTTCTCAAAATAAGCTGATTTTTGCAGTTTGGCCAAACATGCTATTAGACTCACCATGTGATAAAGAAAAAATGTAGTCCATATGAAATTTAGTTCAAACGAAACTTCATTTGAACATTTCTATACTGATAGCCTGTTTGGTCAAGCTTCTTTTGGCCAAAAGTGCTTTTTTTTTTTTTTGCCAAAAGCACTTTTGGTCAAAAATTGAGGTGTTTGGCCAAGCTTTTGAAAGGAAAAAAACGTGCTTTCGAGGAGAAACATAAGCAGTTTTGGAGAAGCAGAAAAAAGTAGCTTCTTTCCAAAAGCACTTTTTTGAGAAGCACTTTTGAGAAAAATACACTCAGAAGCAGTTTTTTAAAGCTTGATCAAACACTAATTGCTGCTTAGAAGTGCTTTTCAAACTAATTAGCCAAAAACAAACTGCTTCTCACCAAAAGTACTTTTGAGAAAATCACTTTTGAAAAAAAAAAAAACACTTCTCAAAATAAGCTGATTTTTGCAGCTAGGCCAAACGGGCTATAAGTTATGGCCATTTTGTTTGGACCATGCAAAATAATCAATAATGGACATAGGCAGTGGCGCAGCCACACTATGCTGGGGATGGTTGATAAAGCGATCAACTTTCGTCGAAAAATTATATTGCATATATAAGTCGAACACCATTTTATATAGTTATATATAATATTTGAATACCCTTAATATAGTTGAGTGAGATAGTCCAACAATCTAGAGTGTTCAAAATGATATGTTGTTCACGGGTTCAAAGTTATCTGCCTATTTTGTTTCCCAAAAATCGGAGATCCAGTGTGTATAATGTCTATTTGAATCTTTTTCAATCTAATTTTTTCTAAATAATAACTCTTAAAACTTAAGATTTATATAAAGACAAACAACTAATCTTAAAAGTAGTTTTTAATAAAAAGCTATTTCTTAAATAAAATATATAATTTAAAAATCAAACTCTCCAAAAATTTCTTCAAAAAATCTATCCATAGATACAGATTACAAACCCTTTCGACTCTCTCTTTTCTTTAATTTTATGTTTGCTTTTATTAGTAAAATTTCTATTGTTGTCTTTTTTATATTAATTTTGATATATTAAATTATTGTTCGATTACAAGTATTTTTATTATTTAACTAAATATTGTGTAGTTTAATTAAAAACTTTGGTACGCCATTCATCAGAAAAAAATTCATTGACTTGTTTAAAGTTTGAACAGAATTCCTAGGTACGCCATTTGGACATAGGATCTATAACTATTACAATACAAAACAACCACCCAAAAAAAGTTTCTGTATACGACGATAGAGAATTTAAGTCTTCGTTATTCTTTTGTCAGGTTTTATGCGTTGGATATACAAGTCCCAACCCTAGTTCGTCCTAAATTATTTGACTTTATGATATCAAACTATGTTGGGCTATGACATGGGTAGTAACAATCAATATGATCAACAAGAGAGTCTGGTATTTAAGTGGAAAAAAGTTAAGTGATGAGTTTATTAATTGTCTAACAAATTTTGAACCATACCAATAAAAAGATTTCGATGGAAGTTGATTATATATATACTTTCTATTTCTATGGGGGTTTCTTTTTGTCTCGTTTTAATATAAACCAGAAAATGAAAAAGGTAGACATACGACATATTCTTCATATATCTATGTTGTGCGAAATGTATGTTTGAACCCCATTGATTAACCAGTTGAATCTTTACCTGTGGCTACATTATCTTATTCTTGTCCTTGAAAAAAAGGGGCCATTTTGCATCTATCGGCATGTTTTCTGGCCAATATTTTATCCCCCTCAATAGCATATATAATCCTCGGTGTTTGTTTTAAAAGCAAAAAGTCATGTTGGCATCTTTCAGCATGTTTAATGGCTTAGGTTTAGTTCCTTTTTCCCTTTCCTATCTCTCAACCTAAGTTTCCATAGAAAGTGTTGAGATTCTTTCTTTAGGAATCAAGAACTAAGATAAAGCGTGGGGGTTTGGTCCCCTAGCTTAGTAAAGATACACATAGTTGGTTTGGGTAGATATATATAGCATCTGAAATCTGAAGTTGATTAGTTGCTTTTGGGTATTTCACGTGATATACTGTTGAAAAGAAACTATGCCATTTTTGTACCAGGCAATTCTCTAAAATCTTAGAATCCATTGTTAAAGTAGTGGGTGCACATAAATTCTTCCTTAAATTTACTCATATTTCTTAAATTTATTATCATCGTTCATATTTTGTTGCTCCTGTTTCTTTGTTAAGCCCAACGAGTAAGTTAGGAATTTCCTCAAGGGTATTCAAATTTAAAAGAAGCGAAAAAAATTCCCAAAAAAGGGTGTTTAATATGTGTTACACCTCTAAAACATAATAACATTTTACTTATATACACAATGTAATTTTTTGACGAACCACCCTTATGACCATGTGGCTTCGCCGCTGGTTAAACCTACTCATATTCCTAAGAGTTGTTTGTTTGGATATTATATTTTAGTTAATTAATTATAATTTTTTTCACTTTTTATGAAATCGCAATATTTTAACAAAGCAATATGTATTTTAAGATGTCTAGTAATAAAATATTTGATATTTCTCAGATAAATGGTTGTTTTTTTACCTGATATAAAGCTTATTTACCTGTTCATAGAAAAATACTGCTTTAAGTTTTTATAATTAACCTATATTTTGAAACAAAAAAATCTAATTATGTAAATACCCTTGCACTACACGATAGGGCAATTGCACTATATTATATTTTTACAAACAAACAGATCTCATGAATTTATTATGACGTGCAAACACTACTCTATCAAAATTTTAGTAATTACACATGCAGCCTAGTTATTAATTACATTATGGTGTCCAAACACAACCTCTTTATTTGGCGTGGGAGAGTGGGGAGAGAGCTAATCACGTTAGAAGTGATCTTTTCCTCTTTGAATGATATATGTCATGTTTTAAGCTTTTGTCTCTCTCTTGATTAATATTGTAGAAGCGGATCCAAGATTTTAACTTGACCTTTAAGGTTATTTAACGGTAAACTTACTAAACCTTTAAATTTATGAGTTTAGATCCAAGATCTATTATATTAGGATTTCGTAAGGTGAGAAACATTTTTCAATTTACATCTTCAAAACTTATGTTCCAGGAAAAAGCCATTTTAATTTGTCCAATGAGTCATCATAAAGAATTTTATAACAAGAAAATAAATAAATAATTAATAATTAATAATAATAATAATAATAAGAGGAGGAGGAGGAGGAGAATCAATGAAAACAACTAGCCTTGCAATAAATGACGCACGAGATCATATAGAATCGCATGGTTCCAAAATACTTTTTGCAACAAATAAAGATATATATATATATATATATATATATATATATATATATATATATATATATATAAATATATATAGAGAGAGACGGATCCAGGATTTGAGCCTTATGGGTTCCTACCATAATTTCAAATTAATATGCAATAATAACTGGGTTCACAATCAGATATTTACTAATATTTGGTGAATTTTTTAATATAAATACAGGATTTACGCAAGAGTTACTGGGTTTCCGGGAACCCGTAATCTATGCACTAGGTCCGCCCCCTATATATATATATGGAAATTGACAATTGGGAAAAGATGAAAATCATAGTAGGATATGAAGTACCAAAATCAAACCTTGGACTGGTGGTGATCTCCTCTCCTATCTAGGAATAAGAATGACAAAATGCAAAAAGCACAGATACAGAATATCCAGATGGCCAAAAACATGTGAAGACTTGAAACAACTGGTGGAGAGGCAAAGAATCATTGCTTTTCGTCCAATATCACAACTTTGACAATCCGTAAGAATAAAATTCTCACTTGGCACTTTTTTCTTTTTTCTTTTTAAATTTCTTCCCTTTCCCTTTCTCTGCTCTTTCCTCGTCGCTGTACTCAAGACAAAAGGACAATAGCTAATTTGTAGGCAAGTTTCCCTTTTAATTTATTTGTTATTTCGAGAATTATATGCATGGATTGCCTAAGGGATGAATAATAATGAAGGAAACAATACGTGGTATATTATATTAATAATAATGTGGAGATTGTTACGCAATGAATAATGATAGGTTACAAGTACCTTGTTTTATGTTTTGATGATCTAACAAACTTACTGTTAAGAACGAGTTAAGGAAGCAGTTACATATTCTCAAGACCTTAAGATCAAAAGGTTCCAGCTTGGGATATGCTTCAACTCTTCAGATTCACATGAACAACAGAGGAAACAGATAACTATCGTTTTCCGAGGAAACTGCACAAGTCAACTGCCCCAGCTGTAAAGTTGTTGCTTGCACATGCTACAGTGCAGAAACAGTGCACCAGTCAACTTTATGGGGAGTGTCTTTTACCTACCTTGATTACATCATCCCAAGTGATATCACAAATGTATTATTAACATCAAGGAAGGCAAAAACAAATCACTTGAACACTTAGAGAATTCACCCAAGCACTTCAACAGTAATTAAGCTTCCGATCAACAATCTCAAGTGTATCAAGAACAAAGAACAACACTACTACGGACCAGTTCCTCATATCAAGTGATTGTATGTCCTTAGTTAAGTTGTAACTTTGTTAATATTCTTACTTGTAAATCCTACTTAGCTTATTTAGAAGTGGTGTGTAGGAAATTCTTGTAAATCATAAACCCCCGTGTTTGTGTCTTGGCTAGAGTTAGTCAAGTTGTGAAGTCTTTGTAATAGAGGTATTACAAAGTGGCTTGTAATAGGTGTGTTACAAGTTAGTGAGGGATTAAGAGGTTAATTCCTAGATTGTAATCTAAAAGTTGCTCAGTAGTGAAGTTGAAATCTTACAAGGGTAGGCCGGAGTTTTTAATCCCGTTGAACTGGAAATTTTTCACGTAAAATTCCTCTTGCCATTTACTTATTGTAGTGTGCGTATGTTCTGTTGAACCTGATGGAGAATCTGGTTCTCTATAAAGTTTGGTGGACCCTTAAATTCTATTAATTGGTATCAGAGCAGGTTCTATCTATCAGGTTAATACCTAGAAAGGATCCTCATGGCTGCTCCTCCAAACTTCGAAGAAGGTCAGTCTACTTATAGACCACCAAGGTTCAACGGACAATATTATGGATGGTGGAAGATCAGAGTGCACGACTTCATTATGGTTGAAGATTCAGAACTATGTGATGTTATCTGTGATGGATCCTTTGTTCCTACCAAGAACTTGGCGACCCAGTTGTAGCCATTCCCAAGACAAGGAATGGATTCAATGACGCTGATCGAAAGTCCATAGAAAATAATTTTCGAGCAAAATAATTCTTGTTTGTGGCATTGGTCCTGATGAATATAACAGGATATCAACAAGTCAATCAGCAAAAAAAATCTAGGAGGCTCTTTAGACAGCTCACGAAGGAACAACACAGGTTAAACAATCCAAGATAGACATGCTCACAACTGAATACGAGCTCTTTAGGATGAAAGATGATGAATCTATCCAAGATATGCATACACGGTTCACCTCTATTATTAATGAGCTTCAATCTCTTGGTGAAATTATTCCAAGAAATAAGCTTGTCAGAAAAATCCTCAGTGTACTGCCCAGTTCTTGGGAAAGCAAAGTGAACACCATAATGGAGGCGAAGGACTTGTAGGAGCTAACCGTTGATGAGCTTTGCCGACAATCTGAAAACATATGAAATGAAGAAGAAGAAGGACAGTGAAAGAAGAGAGCCCAAAAGGAGAAGAACCTGGTCCTCAAGACAGACAACAACGGTTCAAGTGATGAGGATAATGATATGACTTACTTGACAAGAAGATTCCAGAAGATGGTTCACAAGAATGGAGGCATTCCAAAAAGGGGAAGTCCTAGCAAGCCAAAAAATTATGACCTCTATCATAAATGTGGCAAGCCAGGACACTTCATCAAGGATTGCCCTCTCCTAAAGCAAGATCAGTACAAAAACAACTTTCACAAAGCAGCCAAGAGGAACCCAGTTCTTGATAAACGCTTCAAAAGGAAAAATGCCACTGAAAATGTTGTAAAGCAAGCTCTTGCTGCATGGGGAGACTCTTCCAGTGAATCTGAAGAAGAAAATGATCATGGTGATAGTTCAATGATGGTAGTGGAAAGTGAAGCAACTGAGTATGATTCAATCTTTGCCTTGATGGCTCAGTCTGATGATGATGAAGATGGCGATGATGATGAGGTAAATGTTCTGGATGTTTAGAGAAATTTGAAATCTTATTCTCCTAAACAACTCATATCATTGGCAAATGTGTTAATTGATGCTTATAACAGTCTTATAAATGATAAATATGCTTTAGCTGTGGAGTTAGGAGAGGTAGAACAGACTAGAGACGACCTAGTAGTCGTTGTAGTTGATTTAAAGGAAACAATTGAGAACCCGAAGAAAGATAAGGATGCCTTAGATGAAAAGATTGCAAATATAGAACATGAAAGAGATGATCTAATGGTTGTTGTGGTAGACCTAAAAGAGACCATTGAGTGTGTAAGAAAAGAAAAAGAAGTCTATGCTGAGAGAGTTGCTAACATTGAGCATGAGAGAGATGACCTATTAGTGGAGGTGAAGGAAACTATTGGGGAACTTAAGATGGAAAGCAGGACTGAAAATTCTCAAAAGATAAGGAATTTGTAAGTGAAGCAGACATTAAACTTGAAAGTGAGTTAAATTCAGTGAAGTCTAGTCTGCGTGCTGAGCTTGAGAAAAACAAACAACTTAAGGAAGAACTAGGTATAGTGAAGAGTGATCTTGAAAAATCATTCAAGTGAACCTGGTCCTCTGATGCTATTACTACCATGTACACCAACAATATAATGGGGAAAACAGGCAGGGAATTGGGTTCCAAAGGGAAATATTCCCTACAACCCTTATTGCAAGTACGTTACTGCACCTGACAATTGGCTTTGCACTCATTGCGGTAACACCAGGCACTTTAAAGAAAACTATAAGGCCAGGTTTCAGTCACAGCAAAAAAATAAAGTTTTTGCTGAAAAAGTAACTACTGGTAGAGAACTTGGTCCCTCATATAAAAAACACATGATGCCTTCTTGGACCAAAAGATCCCCCATTCACCCCTTTCCTCATTTCAAGGGGCCTAAACTCGTTTGGGTTTCTAACTCCTGATTTTCTTGTGCAGAGAATAGTGAAAAGAAGCAGCCTACAATGGTACATGGATAATGGCTACTCAAAGCATATGACTGGAAGTACACATGATTTCCTTTCACTTAAGGCCCTGCAAGGAGGGAGTGTATCCTTTGAAAATGGCAAGAAATGATACATTCTGGGAGTTGGAAGGATTGGAAAGTCTCTATCACACTCAATAAAAAATGTGTACTACGTGAACAGGTTGAAGTACATCTTGCTAAGTGTTTCCCAGATTTGTGACAAGGGAAACAAGGTGGAATTTGTGTTAAAAATTTGCACTATTACAAATCTAGTGACTGGTGAGGTGGTGTTAGTGGACAAGAGATACAAGAACATTTATGTTTCTGATTTTGAGTCCCTGCAAAGTGGTGATCTCAGCTGTCTAAGAGTCATTAATGATGATGCTAAATTATGGCATAAAAAGAAAGGGCATGCAAGCTTTTCATTACTGAACTAAATAGTCCAGAAGGACCTGGTTCGCGGTTTGCCCAAGTCAAGCTTCAAGAAACATAAAGTTTGCGATTCTTGTGCAAAAGGAAAGCATGTCAGATCTTCATTCAAGCCCAAAAAGGAAGTCAGTACCTCAAGGCCACTTGATCTTCTTCATATGGATCTATGTGGACCTATGTGGGTACCAAACAGAGAAGGAAAAAGATATATCTTTGTAATAGTGGATGACTACTCCAGATTCACTTGGACCCTATTCCTCAGAACCAAGGATGAGACTTTTTCAAGTATTTGTTGCCTTTGTCAAGAAGATCCAAGTAAAGATGGGCACAAATGTGGCTTACATCAGGTCAGACCATGGGACAGAGTTTGATAATGCCAGTTTTGTTGAATTCTATGTTGAAAATGGCATTACTCATAACCTCTCAGCTCCAAGAACACCGCAGCAAAATGGTATTGTGGGAAGGAAAAACAGGACTCTTGAAGACATGAAGAGGACAATGCTAATTGATAGCGGGATCGCAAAATATTTCTAAGTAGAAGCAGTTAATGTTGCATGCTATTTAATAAACAGATGCATGATCAAGTCCCTTCTAAACAAAAAAACACCTTATGAGTTGCTGATGGAAGAAAGCCTAAATTGACTCATTTGAGGACATTTGGCTGCAAATGTTATGCTCTCAACTATATCAAGGAACCGTTTGGAAAATTTGATGCCAAAAGTGATGAAGAAATCTTTCTGGAATACTCGTCCCAAAGCAAAGCTTACAAAGTATACAACAAAAGAACTCAATAAGTTGAGGAGAGTGTATATGTGATCTTTGATGAGTCTCACCTCTCTTTGAGAAGGACATGTATGTTGATCAAGATGAAGAACCCTTATCTATTCCAGGAGAAGTTATTGACATAGCAATGGAAAGGCAGACATGATGAGTCATGTAAAGAAGTCCAGTGATGATAATGCAAGTACACCTACATCTATTGGAGAGGAACCTGGTCCCACGATCACAATAACTGAAGCTGAAAATAGAGTTATTGATGCAATCCAAGCCATGCAAGAGGAGCTGCTGAAGAGGCTTGACATGGAATCATCAAAGACTAGACATTGTGTTTAGCGTGGGTCCTTGTGCAAGATTTCAATCAAATCCAAAGGAATCTCATCTGAAGGCCGCCAAGAGAATGCTGAGATATCTCAAGGGAACGAAGGACCTGGTTCTCTATTATCCCTCAGGTGACAACCTTGATCTTATTGGGTATGCTAATACTGATTATGCAGGATATCTGGTGAACAAGAAAAGCCCATCTGGAATGGCACACTTTCTGGTTTCTTGTCTCATCTCATGGGGCACAAGGAAGCAAGACTCGGTGGCATTCTCAATCGCTAAAGCAGAATATATAGCGGCTGCTTCTTGCTATGATCAATTGCTGTGGATCAAGCAGCAGTTGCAAGACCTTGGAGTATACTCAGTCTGTGTGCCCCTCTTATGTGACAATACAAGTGCACTCAATATGGCCAAAAATCCAGTCCAACACAAGAGGACCAAGCACATTGATTTTTTGAAGCACTAAAGATCAGATTGCAGACATCTCCACCAAAGCTCTAAGTAGAGAACATTCTGCTAGAAATCACCTGGCACTAGGGTTGATAAAACCTAACTGAGGACCTGGTCCCTCAATGATTGGCTATGAAAGGAATAGATAGTAAGATTGGCTAAAAGTGTTTTCTGGCAAAGTCTAACTCATTTCTATACCGTCACAGGTAGATATGCATGATGATTATAGAGAAACTGATGGAGTGCATGCTGGTAAAAGGGGTTAAGCTTACACTTGCAAGACCTATCAGGGAACCCGGTCCTCTCGGCTCAGGTTTGTAGCTTCTCAGTTCTCTCATACACAACTTAGAACGGATAAAAACAATGCCACATCATTAGTGTGTCAGTTTCTTTACTCTGCATCTCTTCAACCAAAATGTCTCACCTGCTATTGAACGACTCGACTCCCCAAAATAAAACTGCTGCCTTTTCTTAACAGGTCCCTCATCTCTCATAAATGTATCTATCAAAATCATAACTCCTTATATCAGACCTCAAACTCTTCACTTCCCTTCCTTTTTTCTCATACCACTAATCTTTCCAGTAAACTTCACCATGTCTGAGAATCAAGAAAATTCCGGTGTTCTCAACAATACCCCCATCGAGTCCACACCAGTTGAAACTTCAATAGTAGACTTCTCACCCAACACCACCACCAGTCCAAACCCTAGAACAGAGTCTCCCTCAAACACAGTTTCCTCACCTACCCACTCAGGTTCTGGTTCTCATCGGAGTTGAAAAATCTCGACTCCGAAAAAGTCCGTGGTCACCAGTTCTCCTCCAGTCTCGCTGGAAAAACAAGGTGAACATGGTAATTTGGTCGAAGAAGGAAATTAGGAAACCTCCAGTCTCATTATGAAAGAGAACACATGTGCAAACCAAGAGGCTAGTCCTAACAATGCTGACTCACCTAAGACAGGGGTTGAATCTACAGGTAACACTCATCTTCCTACTGAAATTTCCATGGAACCACAAGAAAAGGAGGCAATAGAAAACATGCTCTCCATAGATGCTGAAGGTGTTTTTGTTGAGGAAGGTGTATGGGGGTCTGAGCCTCAGATGGAAGAGCTTCAGGACATAATAGATGGGAGAGAGCTTGTGCCAACTAAAACATCGGCACATGATGATACTTCTAGGGTCCCTAAAGATGGACCTGATCCCCCCACGAAGGATCTAGTATCCTAATGATGGACCTGATCGACACCCAAGTTAGTATTGATCCTGCTCCTTCTCCCCACTTTTATGTTGAACCCCTATCTATGGTGGTGCCTGAGATGCGGTTTGATAGTGAAGAAGACGTAGATGATATGGTGATTGCTAGTTTTATTAGGGCTAGGAGAAAGCCAGTTGCAGCTCCAGAGCCAAACCCTAAGCGACCAACTACTCGGTTACAGAAAAAGGAAGCTCTAGAGTCTACTCTCAAGAAAAGTCAAAGGAGTCAAAGAAGTAAAAAGCTGGTAAAAGATGGAAAAGCTGTATATGAAAAGGTCATCCCCGTGGTTAATATGGATGAGGAAGAAGAATAGGAACCTAGTTCCTTGACTCACAAGCCCTTGAAGCAGAAGTACTCTCACTCTCAATCCAAAAGAAACACTTCTACAAGTGTTGAAAGTCCAACCAAGAGTACTGTTGCTCTTCCTAGTGAAAAGTTTGTGGAGAAATCTGGTGATAAGATAGTGAAAGAGAGTGGTGAAGAGTTTGATTATGAAGAAATGGAAATTCTGGTGAACATATGCATGAAAAGTCAGTGGAGAAGGGAAAGTCTATTCGCAAGTCAGTGAAAAGAAAAGTGGATGATGATAAGGAACCTGGTACCTTCAAGAAAGCAAAAGTTGGCGACTCTTTGAGTTTTGAGAAAGAGAAGTTGAGAAATCAGAAGGTGCTGTGGGGCCGCACATTTGCCCCTGACATTGTAGAGCTTGCTGGGATGAGACAGTTAGTGGAAATTTGTGATTTCCAACAATGGACTCATTTGTTTTCAAATGTTGTTCAAAAAGTATATGAGAAGGAGGTGTGGAGTTTGTATGCCGACCTCTTGACAGTTAAAAATAATTACATCTGTGTGTTGGTAAATGGGGTGGACATAGTGTTAGACTCTGCCGTGTTGGGGTCAATTCTGGGTGTTCCTGCTGAAGGGTTGTCGTCTGTTCAAGGTGCCTGCACGTCAAATTTTAGAAATTCCATTGTCAAGGATAAGGCAATCCAGTAGGGGGAACAGGTGCATAAGAAGACATTTCTTCCAATATATCAGTTGGCTTTTGAGATGGTTAACAAAGTGCTGCTTCCCCGCGCTGAGAGGAGATCTATTACGTCCAAAGCTGACCTGGTCCTTATGGAAGCCTTGGATGGTTTTACCGCTATTAATCTACTTGGGATAATGATTGAGCATATGCAAAAGGTAGGAAACTTTAAGGATGACAACAATGGGCTACCTTATGGGTTTCTTCTCACAAAGGTCTTCGAGTACTTCAAAGTGCCTCTAGGACAAGCCAAAGTGGGCAATAAAAAGCAAACCTTCTCCAAGACCACTCTTGAGGAGTGTGAATGTATTGATAAGGTCGGAGGAGTTGGAATCACCTCTACTATCTCTCAACTGATAAATTCTTAGAATAGTACCACATGGGAGATCCGGAAGTTGAAGCTAGGAATGCGATCCTTAAGAGTCAGCTCAGTCAGCTATAAGAGGCACCTGGTTCCAGTAGTTCTCACAGCTCAGAGGTTGCCCACCTGACGAAGCAGAATGCTGAGCTCCGAAAATAGGTGGAGGACCTGAAAGAAAGATTGCTCAATGAGAAAATGTCCGCAAATGCTCGCATGGATCTTATCCTCAAAATCCTTGCTCCCTCTTCAAAGCCCTCATCCTCTAGTGTCCTTTTCAGTGTCCAGTTTCCAGTGTCAGTCTCTTATGAATGTTTCTGATGATGCATTTTGTTATTGGTACTTGTTTTTGTTGTGTTTTTAAATTATGGATGGTAACATTTAATCTCCTCCCGTTTGAAATATCCAAAGTGTTTTGTGGATGCTTTTTCCTTTTACCGTGTCTGATACTGTTATTTTGTCTCTGTTTTCTATCATGTTGTGTGCACACAAGTGGCATGTGATAACCACGCTACACTTCTTTTTGCTACTTACTTAGAATTCTTCTTTTTATGATGCCAAAAGGGGGAAGATTTAATAATTGAATAATATCAGATGTACACCAATTAAGGGGGAATACAGATTCAGGGGGAGTCTTAATATTTTTTTGATTCTCTGTCTGGTTCTGTGTGGCTTTTTCTGGGATTTTCAATTATAAGTTTGTCATCATCAAAAAGGAAAAAATTGATAGGTTACAAATACCTTGTTTTATGTTTTGATGATCTAACAAACTTACTGTCAAGAACCATATAAGGAACCAGTTACATATTCTCAAGACCTTAAGATCAAAAGGTTCTAGCTTGGGATATGCTTCAACTCTTCAGAGTCAGAGGAATAACAGAGGGAGCAAATAACTATCGTTTCTTGAGAAAACTGCACAAGTCAACTGCCCCAGCTGTAAAGTTGCTGCCTGCACACGCTACAGTGCAGAAACAATGCAGTAGTCAACTTTATGGGGAGTGTCTTTTACCTACCTTGATTACATCATCCCAAGTGATGTCACAACTGTATTATTAACATCAAGGAAGGTAAAAACAAATCACTTGAACACTTAGAGAATTTACCCAAGCACTTTAACAGTGATTAAGCTTCCGATCAACAATTCTCAAGTGTATCAAGAATAAAGAACAACACTACTACGGACCAGTTCCTCATATCAAGTGATTGTATGTCCTTAGTTGAGTTCTAACTTTGTTAATGTTCTTACTTGTAAATCCTACTTAGCTTATTTAGAAGCGGTGTGTAGGAAACTCTTGTAAATCATAAACCCCCGTGTTTGTGTCTTGCTAGAGTTAGTCAAGTTGTGAAATCTTTGTAATAGAGGTACTAAAAAGTGGCTTGTAATAGGTGTGTTACAAGTTAGTGAGGGATTAAGAGGTTAATTCCTAGGTGGCATAGGTTGTAATCTAAAAGTTGCTCAAAAGTGAAGTTGAAATCCTACAAGGGTAGGTCATGGTTTTTAATCCCGTTGAGTTGGGAATTTTTCACGTAAAATTCCTTTTTCCATTTACTTACTGTAGTGTGCGTGTGTTCTGTTGAACCTGATAGAGAACCCGTTTCTCTATAGAGTTTGGTGAACCCTTAAAATCTATCAAATAATGATACAGAAAGTATTATGTAAGAATCTTACAAGATATTTTGTCTTTAAATACATTTATTCTCGTGTGTGCAATCAATTTTTGGTAGTTTAAGGAAGCTTTTCTAAATTGTCAAATAAATATCGAAGGTTATTAACCGCTGCAATTATAAATATAACTTCCGCGAATTATAATTTAAAAACAAAATATTTTTTCCATATAACTAGTAAAACGGATAGTTATTTTCTATTTATATAGGGAAAACTTTTTAATTCTGGATAAAATAAATGGTTAAATATGGATAACTGGCCGTTTATTCTCCATGAGGGCTTCATAAATAAAATTAATTCTATTTATATAAAACAATGCCAGTCTTCACTTGACACTAGAATCTACAAGAATTGTAAAATTTAAATACACAATAGAGTATACACAACGAAATATTAATATGAACGTACTTTCAGCCATAATTGTTCAAATATGGTAGAAAATTACCTTTGATCGAGCTTGTAGCCAAAATTTTAGGAACCTTATAGTCTACGCCTATCACATAAGAGATGCTAGATAATGGATTCACCGCCTTTATATATGTAGGCCATGGACTCTTAGGCAAGAATCCTAGAGATTTCTCAATGATGAGTGCATATTGCAGTTTTTATTTGGTTATATTTCGGGTGGTTCTTAGATTTTTGGTGAGTAATTTGGTTAGAATTTTATTAGAAAACTCACATTTATATTTTGTTGATGTGTAGGCAAGTTCTAAGTGTAAATATGAGAGAAAAAAGGTAAAAAAAGGTCCAAATATATACAAAGATATCAAATGAGAATGTTTGATGATTGAATATGATATTTGAGAAGTCAAATGATGACAAAGGATTAATATTCAAGCACTAGTAGTGAGATTTAGAGGTCGAAGTCAAAGTTACTCTCTAGAAACACATGATCTAGCTTTAACAAATGATATATCCTAATATACAAGGAGTTTTATCATTATTCTTGTAAAGAAATGTAGATCTTTAAGTCTAGTTTCCAGTAATTCAAACGACTTGTCGTTTTGACTCTCCTACACAAAGTTATGGTATTTTTACTGGACACTGCCATAAATGCGCAAGCTTCCAGGTGTGCGACATCGCACATTTGCCTGTGGGAAATTTAATACAGATATTTTTATAATTTTTGGGCATTCTCCTTGACCTATATAAAGCCTAATCTCATCCTAAACTTTGGAATAACTTTTGGAGATAAGAAGGTAAGGAAACAACAGAGACTTTGAATACTTCATCCGAATCATACAATACCAAAGTTTGTTTGAATTCGTGGGTAGTAATATTTTCTTGTCCTCTTAATACTCTTGTATTATGGAGTAGATTTTCTTAGGGTTATTGACAGATGTTGTGACTCGATTATTATTCGAGGATTTGATTTCTATTAGTTGCTTGAATACGTTGAACGAGTTTCGAATTGATTTGCAAGGTTAATTGTGGTTTTACTTCAATTGGAATAGAATTGGTGTTGTTATTTTCATTGTGTTATCTTATTTGGTAAATTTCACGACTCTCGTAGGTAATCGAAAAAGCTTGTAGAGTTATCAATTGACCTTATATAGAGAAATATTAGAGAGACGTTCTTCATTAGATCATTCATTCAACATATTCTTTTATATGTTTATAGGACTTGTCATTAGGTTATTTAACGGAATTCTCATTCATTCGAAAGAAGAATTTGAATCTTAAAGACAATCTAAGCAGCTATTGAAATCGAGAGAGTCAATAGAACTTAAGAGTTGAACTTACAATAGAGTTATATCCCGAATAATAGTCGAACACATGTCTTGTTAATGCCCTTATTTCTCTCACTGATATTCAATTTTTGCTATCTAGCTACCCAATTTTCAATAATTATTCATAGTTGATAATCTTAGTTGTACTCTTAATTCGTTGATAATAAAAAATCAAAGGTTTATTTTTCTTAATAGTGTTAAGTTGAAGATTTATTGGAACATTATTTAAATCAGTCAATGTGGAGATGATTTAATAACTATACTATCTTTGACTAACGAGCCTAAGTTTTATACACTGATTTTTCCCTCGTAACTCAATAAAATAATTTAACCCTAGGGACTCTTAATAAATTGGTTCTTCCCATCAAGAAAACTATATGATTCATTTGCATAATTATAGATATTATCTGATTAATTAGTATTTGGGAGACATGATAAATATTTATTACCTAATATGTGAGCCACATTAAATGTAAAGATACGCTAATATCTAACAATAATAACTCCAACAACACCTTCAATATTAAAGTGCCCATAGGTTAATGTATAGTATGCCATAAATTCAACTTTTATAGTGAAAGTGCCGATCTACTTGACACTTCTCCAACACAGTGCACCTACAACACGAAGGAAAATGTATCCTAAGTTGGATTTACCAATGTCTTTGCATCCACACAAATCAGAGCCTCAATATCCAATGACCTCTTATGAGTCAAAATATTTGTATGTGATTTTAAAAACCTTAGTTCCTTGCAAATATCTCAAAACTATTTTACTAGATTTTCAAGGTCAAGACCATAGTTGCTTTAATATCATCAAGAGTATCCGTATTGCAAAAGCAATATCAGGTATAATGTAGACTTGTACATATATAAGGCTCCCAATAAGTGAAGCATAAATAATGCCCATTTTAGTTATTTTCAATGCTTTTTGTGGATATTGATTTAATAAGAATTTATCACCTTTAATTATGGGTGCTTCTATAAGTGAACAATTTCTCATTCCAAATCTTTCAGAATTCTTTCAATTTAGGCCTTTGAGACAATCCAAATAACCTTCGGGATGTACCTCTATGACAATGATAAAAGAGGCTTCACCTATATCCTTTATTTTAAAATTTTGGATAAGAAATTATTTAATCTCATTCAATAATCCCATTATTACTATTTACAAGCAAAATATCATTCACATATAAGACTAGAAAAATATATTTTCTCCCACTTATCTTAAGGTATATAGATTAATCAACGATATTCTTTGTAAATCCTAATAAAGACACAATGTTATTGAATTTGATATACCGTTGGTGAAAAGCCTGCTTTAGCTCATAAATAAGTTTATTCAACTTGTAAATAAGATAATTTTTATCGTTACCACAAAATTCTTTAGGCCGACACATCTATACCTCTTCTTCAAGATCCCATTCAAGAAAATTATTTCACATCCATTTGATGTAGCTCTAAATTAAAATAAGCTACTAATGCCATGATTATTCTTAATGAATCACTCTTTGATACTGGATAGAAGGTTTTATGATAATCAATGCCTTCTATTTTAGTGAAATATTTTGTTCAATGTTAACAGGTGAGTCTATTTTGGTTTTAAGAACCCATTCAGATCCCACAGTAAAGGCTCCATTTGCTAATTCAATGAGATCCAAAACTTTATTTTTAGCCATTGATTTTAACTCTTCTTTCAGGGCATCATACTAAAGTATGGAGTTTTCTCTACTCATGGCTTGTGAAAATGATCATGAGTCATCTTTTAGTCCAATATCGTAATTAGACTCTTGGATATATACAACGTAGTCATCAGAAATAATTGACTTTCTCTTACTCCTATTGGTTCAGACGTTTCTTGAATAGATTCAAGTAAAAAAGGTTGATCTTCATGTGGTTCCTCAAATGGTGGTGCTTTTTGAACTTATTTTTTAAATAATTCAAGAAAAATTGTCTGATCAATATTTAAGTATCCAATGTATAAATGTACCAAAAGCGGTTTCGTAATTTCTTTTAGTTCTATCTTTTGAGTCAAATTACTCCCACTTACTTCACGATCCATAAGAAAATAACATTTCTAGCATCAACAATTTTAGGAGAACGAGAAGGATATTAAAACCTAAATCATTTAGAGTTAACTGCATAACCTATAAAGTAACTGCTTTTCATTCTCTCGTCCAACTTCGTTAATTGTAGGTTTTAAACCCTTACCTCAGTTGGACATCCCAAACGTGCAAATGGTTTAAACTAGATTTTCTTCTTTTTTCATAATATAAAAGGTATCTTAGGAACAACTTTGGATGGAACCCTATTTAAAATATATACATCAACTTTTAATGCTTCACTGCATAAGAATAAAAGTAAACTTGATCTGTTAATCAGGCTTCTTATCATGTCTATTAATATTCGATTCATTCTTTCTATCATAATATTTTGTTGTGGTGTTCCTGTTATTGTATATTGAGCGACTATAACTTTGCTTTAAGGAACTCAATAATAGGCCCTTAACTTATTCCCTATTTATGTACCTACCATAATATTTTCCGCTTATGTCAGATCTTATAATTTTGATCTAAGGGTAACGACCCGACCGATCGTTTTGAGAATTAGCATCCCATTTGATGGCTTAAGATCTCGGGAAAATTCGTATTAAGTACTATGACGTGTGTGTGTAGTCGAGTTTGGATTTCAGATGATTTGGGATTGATTTGGAAAAAGGGTTCTTGCTTTAGAAGCTTAAGTAAAAGAGTTGATCGGAGTTTGATTTTTGTGAAAATGACTCCGGAATGGAACTTAATGATTCCATAGTTTTGTATGGTGATTTTGGACTTAGGTGTGCATCCGGATTTTGATTTGGATGACCGTAGATTGATTTGATGTATTTTGGCAAAAATTAGAAAGTTGAAGGTTTGGAAGGTTGAGAGGTTTGACCGGGAGTTGACTTTGGTGATATTGGGGCCATAATTCGATTTTGGGGGTTGGTATAGCTCCGTTGTGTCTTTTGGAACTTGCACACAAAATTTGACATTATTCCGGGTTAATTTCATATGTTTTGGTGTGAGTTGTAGAAGTTGAAAGCTCATAAGTTCATTAAGTTCGATTTGAGGTGCGATTCATAGTTTTGATTTTATTTGATATGATTTGAGGCCTCGAGCAGGTTTGCGTGATGTTATAGAACTTGTTGGCATGTTTCGACGGGGTCCCAGGGCCCTCGGGTGTATTTCGGATGGGCTACGGGCCCCTTTTTCATGCTTTAGAGTTGCTGGTTCTATCATCTGATTTTTCTTCATTGCATTTGCGTCAATGGAATTGCGTTCGCGTAGTGTAATTTGGAGGCAAGCGGTATTGTTTTTCACGTTCATGAATAAGAGCTCGCGTTCGCATAGCTTAGAAGACTATTTCCTTCACGTTCGCATGTAGTGGTCCGTGATCTCGAGAACAGGTAAGGCGGGAAGGCACCAGGCATTTTTTCTATTTACATTCACGAGTATACAGACGCGTTCGCGTAAAGTCTAAAGACCTTGGTCACAGCGTTTGCGACCCTTATATCGCGTTCGGGAATCACGTTTTGGGTAGCTGAAGGTTTTACTCTTCGCGATCGCGATGTTGGTTCCGCGATCACGATGTATAATTCACTGGGCATAAGAACTCTAATTCGAGGGTTTGGCCATTTTTATCATATCTTGAGTTGTAGGCCTCGGATTTGAGCGATTTTTTAGGAGTTCTTCATGTGTTGGATTGGGGTAAGTGCTCTTTACCCGGATTTAATTTATTTCATGATTCAATCTTTATTTTTATCATTAAATTAGTGGTTTGAGCTGGGAAAGAATGGGAATTTTTAGAAAAATCTTTCAAAATGTAAAATGAGGATTTGATATCAGAATTTGGTAATTCTTGTATGGTTCGACTCGTTATCGAATGGGTATTCGGATTTTTGGGTCGGGTTCCGAGGTGCGGGCCCGAGGTTGAATTTTTAAGTTGAATTAAAGATTAAAACTTTATTATCCGAAATTATTTCCTATGAGTTTTATTTATGATTTGAAGTTATTTTGGTTATATTTGAGTCGTCCGGAGGTTGTTTCACATGCAAAGTCATTTTAGAGTATCAGTATAACTTCGTTGAGTTAAGTATCTTGCCTAACCTTATGTGGGAGAACTACCCCTTAAGATTTGAGTCATTTGTGCTAATTGGGTCATGTGAAGGCTGTGTACGAGAGATGACGAGTACATACTCGGGCTTATTTGTAGGAATTTGACCAATTTAGGCTCTTATGTTCTTATGTCCATTAAAAATGAAATTTTCTTATCATGTTAAATCCTCCACTTACTAAATTAACCTTTACATGTCTTATTTAGAGTTGATCGATTCATGTTCTACGCTTGTTGCCAATAAACTCTTATGTGCCTTAATTAAATTTGTCTCCTCTCTTATTGCCATGCTATCATTTCCAAAATTGCTTACCCTTAATTGAATTTATTATTATATTTTTTGTAATTGCTTAACCTTAATTAAATTTATTATTATCTTTTTCTTAATTGCTTAACCTTAGTTGAAGTTATTATTATCTCTTCCTTAACTGCTCAAACTTAATGGAAGTTTTGTTATCCCTTTCATTGTTGAGTTATCCTTATTTGGAATCATTGATTTATGTTATCTCTCTTATCGTCGAGTTGTACTTAGCTGGAATCATTGTTGCACATTATCTCTCCCCTTGTTGAGCCATTCTTGTTGAGACCATTATTCCTTGCCGTGTCTTTCTTTATGAGCTCGTTCTTCCATTTCTTTGTGTTCTGAAGTTCTTGTGTTGATTTACTTGCCGTACTCTCGTGTAATTGTTGTTGTTGTTTTTGTTGTTGTTGTTGTTGTTGTTGTACTTAGTGTTGTTGAGCCGATGGCAATGCGTGATTATGGTATTGAAACTATTTTGAGGAAGTGTTTTGGCATGTGAGCACATGTTGTGAAAGTCATTTTATTGTGTTGTTTTGTTTTGGCACACGTGGTATTGTTGAGAGGATTGTCTGGGTATTCGCACATGAGTTGTCCGTGTTGTTGTTATTATTCATATTTTTACATGCGACGTGACAAGGCGTGCTATACATATGGGTTTTCACATGTGGAGAGACAATGTGGGAATATTATTATGCGCATGTGGAGAGACAAGGTGGGAATATTATTATGCGCATGTGGAGAGACAAGGCGGGCATTTACTTTATTGTTGCGCACGTGGCGAGACAAGGTGGACTATGTCGGGGAATGATTTGTGATGACTTGTGATGGCCTGGAGGCATTTTTATTGTTGATATTTGTGTAGTGGTGTGCCTACCTTGTGTGAGTTATACCTTGTACATTTTGTGGTGATCATTTCTTATGTACCATTCATTATCTCTACTCTTACTTGTTGACTTGAATTGTAGTAGAACACTTGCACAAGCATACACGTCATGAATCACCCACATCGATTTAAGAAGATGAATTCTGAAGTTATTGACCATTTACATGTACTCTCGTTTATTTCCCTTCGATGTGAGAGTTGTTGTTTTGGCACATGAGTTGTCCGTTTGGTCATGAATTATTATTATTGTTGGCATGTGAGTTGTCCGTGCGGATATTTGATATTATCACCCCCTTGGCACATGAGTCGTCCGTGTGGTTATGAATTGTAATGTGGGCACAAAATGCCAAGTGATTAGGGTTCACGAATCAGGACCTGTGAAGTGTGACTAAGCGGTGAAGTACCTCAGGAAAATCTTTGAACAAATCCTATGTGGAAGCGGTTGCTCTTATTGAATTGTTACTTGTTCCTTTTACTTGATTTCACGAACCTAAACTTTGTTCAGCTTACTCTATGGTATTATTACCTGTTGCCCCTTGTTGCTAATCGTTGTTTCTAGGGCTTTATTGCGAGTATATTGACATTGTTTTCCTATTAGTTTCACATTTATACTTGTACAAGTTATTTAGTCTAGTAGGTGTCTTGATTGTCCCTCGTCACTACTTCACCGAGGTTAGTGTTGATACTTACTGGGTACCATTGTTGTGATGACCCAAAATGTCATCTTTAAATTAAATAATTATCTCAGTATTTTAAGACCTTGAAAAAAAGCAGTATCGATAATTCATCGACTTGTGTGCGCAGTCTGTATAATTTTCCGGAATGTTTTTATGTGAAAATGGATTAAATTGTGAACTAGAGACTTAAAACACATTTTGAGCAAACAAACCCGAATAAAAGTTTTGACCATACCGGCAATTCTGTATCGTAATTTGGGACTTGATCATATGCCCGAAATCGAATTCGGAGGTCCCTAGATCAAATTATCGCCATTTAACGGAATCTAGAAATCTAAGGCTAAAGATTTCTTAAGTTTGACTGGAGATTTGACTTTTGAGAAAAAGACCCCGGAATAAAATTTTGATGATTCCAATAGTTTCGTATGATGATTTTGGACTTAGGCACATGTTCGGATTTGGATTTGGAAGTCTGTAGGATAATTCGGCGCATTTTGGCAAAAGTTGGAAAATAGAAGATTTTTTGGAAAGTTTGACCGAGGATTGACTTTTTGATATCGGGGTCAGAATCCAGTTCTGAAAATTTTCATAGCTTCGTTATATCATTTATGACTTGTGTGCAAAATTTGAAGTCAATCGGATTTGATAGGTTTTTGCATCGAATATAGAAGTTGGACGTTCCTAGTTTCATTAGGCTTGAATTGGGCTGTAATTCGCGGTTTTAGCGTTATTTGATTTGAGGTTTCGACTAATTTCGTATGATGTTTTAGGACTGGTTGATGCATTTTGTCGAGGTCCCGAGGGCCTCGGGTGGATTTCGAAAGGTTAACGGATATAAAAAAAGTTGCTGAATTTTTCTCTTTGGACAGCTGCTGATTTTTTCTACAGCATATGAACAGTAACCGTGAACAGTGTCTGTGAACAGTACCCATGAATAGTGTGAGAACAGTACCATGAATAGTATCCATGAACAGTGTATGTGAACAGTACCGCCGCGCGTGGACAGTAACCGCGAAAAATCTGGACAAAATGTTAAGTTTCGTCCCATTTTCCATTTTTACCAAATTGGAGCTCGGGGAGAGGCGATTTTCGGGAGATTTTCAGAGAAAACAACGGGGTAGGTATTCTTAACTTAATTTTGGTTAGATTACCCGAATCTATTACTAGTTTTGGCATTAAATCTGTGAATTCAGTTGGAAGAGTTTGAAAACCCTCTCGGATAGATTTGAGGATTTGAGAGTCGAAATATTATCGAAATTTAGTAATTTTGGTATGGTTAGACTCGGGGTTGGATGAGATTTCATATTTCGCAACTTTCGTCGAATTCCAAGACGCATGCCCCACGAGCGAATTTTTAGTGCAATTTCGAATTTTTAATGGAAAATGTAGAATTCCATGTGGAATTAATTTCTACAATTTTATTGACTGAATCAAATTATTGTGGCTAGATTCGAGACATTTGGAGGTCGATTTGAGATGAAAAGGCATTGCGGAGTAGGATTTTGCGCGAATTGAGGTAAGTAACGGTTATAAATCTGGTCCCGAGGGTATGAAACCCCGGACATTGTGCCGTATGAAGATTTTCGAGGTGACGCACATGCTAGGTGATGGGCGTGTGGGTGTGCGCTGTAGGGATTGTGACTTTGTCCGTCCCGCGAGATTGTGGAATTAATTGGCCTACTGTTTAATACATGTTCCCTCCGTTTTCATAGAAATTGACTGTACTTCATGTTAGAAATCATGTTTAGGCCTTATGTGATCACTGTTAAGACCTGCGAGGTCGTGTACTTGCTGAATTAGCTGCTAATTGTTATTTTGTACTCAGTCATAACTTTTCTTGCTTATTATGCCTCAGTCTCTTGCTGTTCATTGTTGATTCATGACATTACCTCTTTTTGGGCTGTTTATATGATTTTTTTGAGAGCCCGAGAGTTTGGAGAGATTGATGACTGAGTGACGCCGAGGGCCTAGTTGTGAGGTTATTGATATTATAGCACGTGAGTTGTCTGTGAGGATCCAGATACTATATTATTATAGCACGTGAGTTGTCCATGCAACACGTGAGTTGTCCGTGCGGATCCAGATACTATATTATTATAGCACGTGAGTTGTCCGTGCAGTTTATAGCACTTGGGCTAAAGGAGCCCCTCTGGAGTCTGTACACCTCCAGTGAGCGCAGGTACCTACTGAGTGAGAGTGCCGAGTACTGAGTGATTGGGAGGAATGAGTGAACATGATGAATGAGTGATTGCGAGGTTGGAGTGAATGGGAGGACAGAGTGACTGTTATCCTGAGAAAATACATTTACTTCATTACTGTTGCATCGCAGATATCATATCACTGTTTTGAAAATTATTGAAAGATATTATTTACTGCTCAGTCAAATTTGATATCTGGTTTATTGAGTACGTACTGATGTGACTTACACTGTTAAATTGAAAGTAAGACTACTCTTATTTGAAAGTTGTTGAGATAACTGTATTTGCATAGCTCGTCACTACTTCTCAGTTCCTTATTTATTTTTGTTACTTACTGAGTTGGTGTACTCACGTTACCCCTTGTACCTCGTGTACAGATCTAGACACTTTTGGTCACGGCGATTGCTGATTGAGGAGTCAGACTCAGGAGACTATTGAGGTAGCTGCATGGCGTTCACTGACCTTGACTCTCCTTTCCTTTCATATTCTACTATTCTATATTTTCAAATAGTATTTTATCAGTCGGATGTCGTTATTATTTAGATGCTCATGCACTTAGTGACACCGGGTTTTGGGGATGAGTTGTTTAGTACTTTTGGAGTTATATTCTATTCTAAAAGATTTTATTTAACATTAACTGATTTTCGCCTTTATTTAAAAGTTCTATTGTGTTGAGATGTTGAGTTGAGGCTTGCCTAGTACCATGATAGGCTCCATCACGACAGGTGAGATTTTGGGTCGTGACAAGTTGGTATTAGAGCACTAGATTACATAGGTCTCACGAGTCATAAGCAGGTTTAGTAGAGTCTTGCGGACCGGTACGGAGACGTCTGTACTTATCTTCGAGAGGCTGCAGAACCCTTTAGGAAATTCCACAATTTTAAATTCTTATCGTGTGACATTGATTAAACTTGAAGCATAATTCTTTGAATTCCTTCCATGCATTTGTGTGCACACATGAGTGCTCGGTATCTGCTGTCCATCGACAGCTTGCGATTCCCTGGATGAGGTGCGAGACGTGATTTCTGTGTGTGATGTTAGGCCAGTCTGGAGGACTTGAGGCCAGGTTTTGTCTGTGGCTTGATTACTGAGATTTCGATTGTGTGAGCACGTGCATTTGGGACTTATATGTCCATTTGTGTCCTTACTGGTGGGATTTGTGATTGGATGTCTAGGAGGTGAGTATGATTTGATTGCGAGATGTGTTCAAATTGTTGCAAATGTGACATGAAGAGTTTGCTAAGGATGTAGCAAGGATTATTAGGTGTTTGACTTCTGTCTTGAGTTGGCATATGGCCTCGAGCTATGGGTGTATTGAAGGACCTCTCGTGTAGTTTAGTTGTGGAGCGGAGTAAATCTTCATGTTGTGTTATGAGTTCAAACTCAGAGGGAGGCTAAGTGATTGTGTAATAGTTATGATTATTGAGGAGTATAAAGAGATACCAGTTTGAGGCTAAGCAAGTGGATTATCTCCTGCGGGATGTTCTGAAGTTGTGTGATCCTATGTTGTTGGTTGGCAGTCTTCTTTTACCAGTGAAATATACGTGTTGCAATTTGAGTTTAGATCGCTTATGAGAGTGGGCTTGACTGTTACGAGGGTGAATGCGAGATTTGCAAATGGTTTGAGGAATTAGATGGGTTGTGTTGCATTAGCTTATGAAGGATTTAGCTTAATCTTATCTAGTTGGGGCAGTTCACCCAGTTATTGCGGCTCGGGCCGATGACAGGCATACCTTGTCTTTTGAGACTTTGTTGAGGTTGGATAAGTTTACCTAGCTATTTTCAGTCCATTTTAGTGGTACACCTTCTGAGGACCCACATGATTTTCTAAATCGCTGCTATGAAGTATCGTAGAACATGGGAATAGTTGAAAGCAATGAGAGTTGATTTTACTGTGTTTTAGATGACGGGTTCGTCCAAGAGATGGTGGAAAGATTACGTATTTACTAGACCCGCTATGGTTCTGTCTGAAGATGCAGACACATTGAGAAGATCACCCAGTGAATCATGTAGGGTTGCAATGGGCCTTGGCATCTGGTTGATTTATATGAGTTACAAAGGTCAATATTGTGGATTATTGGACGTTGTGACCCATGACTTCGTGCCAAATGGGGATGTCTACTATCAATGAATGGATCGAATGGTCATATGTTATATCAGTCTTGACATAAAATGTGTATATATATGGTACTGAAAGGCTCCACAATAATTTACACATTTTTAACGCCTAAGACATGCAGGGGATAAGGTTAGGACATGCGGTATGTCTGCCTCCTTAATAATCCAATACTTCAGTTTCAAAGGAGTTAGAAAAAAAACAACTTTACATTTACAGAAGGTTTGCTCAGTGTGGAAGTCAATGTTGTAGATTTTGGGGTGCTTTAGAGAAAGTACAGTGGTTGACGATCTTCTGAACTATGTAGTTCGTGCCAAGATTTCTCTTGATGGAGCTATACTTTTGTGATTATTGTGCATAATTAGGGGAAAGAGTTACCCCAAAGAAGAATCGAAGAGTATATGAATAAATAGGTTAGCTCAACAGTGTTGAGTCAACATAGCAAAAGAAGAAATTAGTCGCTGGTGTTTGTGGCAAGCCTATGAAGAGGGCAGACTAGCTAATACAACACCACCTACTCGGCTCAGTTCTCAGAAATGTTTTTGAAGGAGTTTGTCTCCCGAATTCTCTGTAATATGTGGTATATGTGGTCTGAACGGTTGTGCCAGGTCACCATGACATTGTTAGAATATGTCATCAGGTTCAATAAGTTAGCCTTCATACTCCTACTTTGGTTCCTAAGCTAGAGAGTGAGTCCACAAACTCATTAAAGGACTCAATTATGATCTTGAAATTTTGTACAACTCGGGAAGGTACAGGCTGATGCTTCATCTCGACTAGTGGTAGAAATTGCCAAAATGTTAGAATGTGTTCTGGATGAGGAAAAGAGGAAGCTAAGGATACCAATAGGTCTCGAGGTTTTAAAGGATTCAGCGGATTCTACTCTACAACTACAAATCATTATGACAGGGGTTCGGGTAGCCGGCCAACCTAGTCAATATATCTGATTACTCAGGGTTCTCCAGTAAGTTCTTTTAATGCACTACCGACACGAGCTTCGTATAATGGTTGTTCCAGTTATTTAGCATAGACTCAGTATGAGCAGTTGAACCCTCAAAGGGTCTGTTATGAATATGGTAGTACTAGGCACATCATGGGAAAATTGTCCTAGACTTGGGAGAAACATATTTTATAAAAGCACTCAGGCTACGTACCCCATTGCAGTTACTACTCAACTTAAATGACCAGCCAGAGGTAGGGGTCAAGATGTTAGAGGTGGAGGTGAGACTCCTAGAGGTGGAGACCGAGCTGTTGATATATTTTCTATGGTATGGCTGAGGTCGCAACACCAGATGGTGTCGTTATATGTACGGTCTCGAATTATTATAAAGTAACAATTTTGTTAACTTGATTCAGTTCTAAGTATCGAGGCAAGTCCTCTTATTGTGCTCCACTTATGAGTGAACTTCGTAATTCTGAAATCTACTTATGTGAATACTCCTGTTGGGAAATTTGATGGAGATAGTTATGTCTATCATTATGTATTGTGATTTTGTTAAACGGAAATAATTCAAAAGAAGAAAATGGAATGTTCCAATTTGGCACGATGTGCATATTACTTGTGGTACAGAGTTGAGGATGAGATCCTTGTGTTTTATATAATGTGAAATATTTAAATCGGGCTACAAGCTGCGGTAGATGTTATATAAGGACGAGGTCCTTGTGGTGAAAGAAAAAAAAATTGTGTTTAAATACTCCCTTTGTGAAATTAAAATTTGTACTATAGTACTTATAGGGAGTCATGCCTATTAGACTCATTTGAAAATTCTTGTATGAATATCTTTGTGCACAATTTGCCAGATTTGTATTGTAATTATTGAGTTTTAGACTACGAGGTGAGTGCTCGGGGGATGTAAATTGTTACTCGTTAATTCGGGTAAGTAATTATGAGATCTTCATGCCTCGTTTTTAGTAAACTGGAGGTTTGAAACGAGATTTTATTAACATGAGGTTAATTGGTGATGTTGTAATCTATTATGAACAACTATTAAGACCAGAGATGTGGTTATGGTCATACATATGATGTGTTTCATGTCAAGATATCATTGTGATAATGCCATGCTTCTAATGCGAAGATTAGTGCTATTAATATATACTTTGTGGTGCTTTGTTGGGTTGTGGACATGTTGTTTTGGTGTTACTCTGGCAGGTGGATAGGCCCAATTACAGGGGAGACTCTACCGAAATTTCTGAAAAATTTGGGAGTTAGAAAAATTCGGGATATTGAGATGTGCAAAGAAATAGATAAGTTACATTATGTGTTTGAAGACGGACTCTACCTCTCATTTAATGACGAATGACCCTAAGTGGGGGAGAATGTAACACCCCGTATTTGATGGGTGCGTAGGCACAAGTTGCTATAGCCAGTCGTGTGTTGATGTAAAAATCGGACCTTTCTGGTAATGATTGGAGTGTAAGAAATTTGGTCTTAAAGTTTACAAATATGGATAAAGGAAATAATCTCGATTGAAATGGTGTTGTCGGACTTATGTTGAATGCGGTAATGTGGGATCAATTGTGAATATTTGTGTAGAAGTAAAATCATTAATTTGGTAACCTCAACATAATTCTTAGTACGTTCGAGGACGAACGTTTGTTTTAGAGGGGGAGAATGTGATGACCCAAAATATCATCTTTAAATTAAATAATTATCTCAATATTTTAAGACCTTGAAAAAAGTGGTATCGATAATTCATCGACTTGCCTGCGCAGTCTGTATAATTTTTCGGAATGTTTTTATGTGAAAAATGGATTAAATTGTGAACTAGAGCCTTAAAACTCAACTGAGTTGACTTCGGTCAACATTTTGAGCAAACGAACCCGGATAAAAGTTTTGACCATTCTGGCAATTGCGTATCGTGATTTGGGGCTTGGTTATATGCCCGAAATCGAATTCGGAGGTCCCTAGATCAAATTATCGCCATTTAACGGAATCTAGAAATCTAAGGCTAAAGATTTCTTAAATTTGACCGGAGATTTGACTTTTGAGAAAAAGATCCCGGAATGGAATTTTGATGATTCCAATAGTTTCGTATGGTGATTTTGGACTTAGGCACATGTTCGGATTTGGATTTGGAAGTCTGTAGGATAATTCAGCGCATTTTGGCGAAAGTTGGAAAATAGAAGATATTTTGGAAAGTTTAACCGAGGGTTGACTTTTTGATATCGGGGTCAGAATCCAGTTCTAAAAATTTTCATAGCTTCCTTATATCATTTATGACTTGTGTGCAAAATTTGAAGTCAATCGGATTTGATTTGATAGGTTTTTGCATCGAATATAAAAGTTGGACGTTCCTAGTTTCATTAGGCTTGAATTGGGTTGTGATTCACGATTTTAGCGTTATTTGATTCTATTTGAGGTTTTGACTAAGTTCGTATGATGTTTAGGACTGGTTGATGCATTTTGTCGAGGGCCTCGGGTGGATTTCGGATGGTTAATGGATATAAAAAAAAGCTACTGAATTTTTCTCTTTGGACAGTTGCTGATTTTTTCTACAGCATGTGAATGGTACCCGTGAATAGTGTCTGTGAACAGTACCCATGAATAGTGTCTGCGAACAGTACGACGAACAATACCCGTACGTGAACAGTAACCGTGGAAAATCTGGACAGAATGTTAAGTTTCTTCCCATTTTCCATTTTTATCAAATTGGAGCTCGGGGAGAGGCGATTTTCGGAGAAAACAATGGGGTAAGTGTTCTTAACTTAATTTTGGTTAGACTACCCGAATCTATTACTAGTTTTGGCATTAAATCTGTGAATTTAGTTGGAAGAGTTTGAAAACCCTCTCGAATAGATTTGAGGGTCGAAATATTATCGAAATTTAGTAATTTTGGTATGGTTAGACTCGGGTTTGGATGAGATTTCATATTTCACAACTTTCGTCGAATTCCGAGATGCGGGCCCCACAGGCGAATTTTTAGTGCAATTTCGGATTTTTAATGGAAATGTAGAATTCCATGTGGAATTAATTCCAATAATTTTTATTGACTAAATCGAATTATTGTGGCTAGATTCGAGGCATTTGGAGGTCGATTTGAGAGAAAAAGGCATTGCGGAGTAGGATTTTGCGCGAATTAAGGTAAGTAACGGTTATAAATCTGGTCCTGAGTGTATGAAACCTCGGACATTGTGTCGTATGACTATTTTCGAGGTGACGCACATGTTAGGTGATGGGCGGGCACTATAGGGATTGTGACTTTGTCCATCCCGCGAGATTGTGGAATTAATTGGCCTACTATTTAATACATGTTCCCTCTGTTTTCATAGAAATTGAATGTACTTCATGTTAGAAATCATGTTTAGGCCTTATGTGATCACTGTTGAGACCTGCGAGGTCGTGTACTTGCTGAATTAGCTGCTAATTGTTGTTTTGTACTCAGTCATAACTTTTCTTGCTTATTATGACTCAGTCTCTTCCTGTTCATTGTTGATACATGACATTACCTATGTTTGGGCTGTTTATATGATTTTTTTGAGAGCCTGAGAGACTGGAGAGATTGATGACTAAGTGAAGCCGATGGCCTAGTTGTGAGGTTATTAATATTATAGCACGTGAGTTGTCCGTGCGGGTCCAGATATTATATTATAGCATGTGATTTGTCCGTGCAGCACGTGAATTGTCAGTGAGGATCCAGATACTATATTATTATAGCACGTGAGTTGTCCGTATAGCACGTGAGTTGTCCGTGCGGATCCAGATACTATATTATTATAGCACGTGAGTTGTCCGTGTAGCACGTGAGTTGTCTGTTGCGACCAAAAACACTCACTCAAGTGCACGTGATCGTCAAGTAATAGTATAGTGAGTAGAGTATCGTTCCCATGAAGACTTATGATTAACTGTTGACTAATTCAAACTCAATTAATTTTTCTATCCAGGAGGTTTTTCACAAAATAGAGATGTAATTGTTTTACTATCTAAACTACCAAGCAATAATCTAACTAGAGCAATTAACCAAATAAATAACAATTTCGAGTAACAAACAGTTGGCGAGGATATTCCAGGGTCACATGCTAGTTAACAATCGTGTTATGTTCTTAGCTTAAAATGACTAATCGATTTACCTGGATTGTTGATTGACAGGGTTAATGTTACTCATAAGAATCTGTCGAGTTCTTACTCGCCTATTCAAGTTAACTCAATGCCTATATGTCTATGGAATTAAGATTAACAAGAATGCATTTACAATTCCTGTATTTCAACCAAGCAAGGCAATTGGGTATATGTCTATCCCAATTGCTAATCCATTCCCCGAGGCCCGAGTTCAAGAACTTGCCCTATTTAATTCTATATGCAATCTAAAGTTCCCACTTTCGAGTTCAACTAAAGATTCGTAAATAGTATTTCACTGTTAGCTACTCAGCAAAATAATTAAAAGCAGAATTAAATAAACAACCCAATATGATAAACCGACTTTGTCAAATTGAACTTCAAACAACAACATTCATGTTTCACCTATGACCCTAGAACAATGGGTTTTAGCTACTCATGCTAGTGTTCATCACAAATAGATTCAATTTCATCCCAAATAGCAAAAACCAAGAGAAGAAAAGAAGAACTTGATGGTCAAATCTCCTCCTTGCCTCTTGTCTCTCTATTTCTTGCACTAGACTATGAAAAACCTCCCCCTCTTCCTTGGGCGAGCTTGACTTTATATAGGTTAAGTGAGTTTTCCTCCAGATTTCCAATTTTGCCCCTAAATAACTCTTCCCGGATTTTGGACTAGCGCGACCATGCATCTGGCCGCGCTAATTTGCTGAGATTATGTCATGGACGCGCTAAAAGTAGCGCGGTCGCGCACCTGGGCGCGCATGTCCAGTTCTGTGTTTCATCACTTTTGTTCCTCGTCTTCAAGCGTACTCAGCTCTGAGGGGTCTTTCTTGCTCCAAAATGGTTCCAATCACAACTGTTTAAGGCATCACCTAGGCTCCTCATCCAGCAATATATACAATTCACAATTAGAGCCTTCTTTTCATCAATTAACCTTATTATGATATTGGAATATAATCAAGTGGGAGCATAAACAATCGCCAAATTACCTAGATTTAACCTATTATCAACACCCCACACTTACTTCATTGGTAGTCCTCGAGCAATCAAACTATACATTCTAAAGGTTCCTTCACTCAACCATTTTCCTTAACGCCCTACACCCAGAACAATTTACATACATTACGCCTAGAAGTGAACAATCCTATCCTCAAAAGTCGACTCTTCAAGTGCCATGCAATATTCATACTTCCTCAACGTACTCTACACAGAAGTCAAGACTTGCTTTTCCGTCACGAATCATATGCCCTCACAATCACATCAACGAAAATTGAATTCAATCCACACATTCACATCATATGCATATGTCAAAGAAATCACTCACCCTCACAAAAGAAGTCACATGCATGCAATTGGTACCATAAGCTTGCCCTTAATGTAAATCTCTACTAATGTAGGCTTGCTCGACCCAAAATCAATTAGGATTTTTTCCTGGTTGTAATGTGGGCTAAGGGACGGGTAGGATATATTTCGGAATATGGACTAACCCTCCTAAGCACTTTAACACATCACATGAGCAACTTTAGCGCAAATTCTGCAACCCACTTCACTTCCATAAACAATATCACCCTACAAATACTCCCTTCTTCTTTATGCACTATATTAATTCATACCCACTAGCTGGAACAAGACACAATGTATTCCTCTCTCTTTTTTCCCCAGTTTATTCTTCTTTTCACTCAATTTCCGATAGTGGTGTATTAGTTTACAAAACAAGTGCACCTTTCTTCCTTTTATTGGTTCCACTCAAAAGCCACCCCACACTTAGTTCCTTCTTACTTCTTTTAGCGCTCATCTCACAATTAAAGTGCTTTAAGAGGTAAAATGGTCAACACAATGTCAATTAAGAACAAAAAGGGTATAGGCTCATAATGCGGGTGCCAAACAAAAGTCCATAGGCTCAAAAGGGTTAACTAGGGACAAATTTTATTTGTGACAAGAAATTAAGCTCAAAAAGATCAAAGAAACCCTAAAATCATTTTTCAAACCGAGCATCACCTAAAATTCCGCTTCAACTCACATACAGGACAAGTTCTAGACACAAGTACAATACATGGACTACACAAAAACCTCACCACACATGACATAAGACTCATTCCAGATCAGCTCATCAAGACGCTTCGTTACGAGCATTCAATTCAGCAACAAACATACAAATTAAGGCACTTTAGTGAGATTCAACAAATAAGACTAAGCGTTAGACTCTAGGGTCTATTGTGTTCAGGTGTGTCAACGCTATGGGTTCTCTTTTAATTTTCTAGCTCGTAGCCCATTAACCTAATCTACAAAATAAAAAGAAAATTACCTATACCCGATTCAAGTTAAACCCTTGGAAAAGAACCGTGACCTAAAGAAAAACTAAAAGGCAGTTGCTACACTATCTAAGAAAAAAAATAAAAAAATCTTTTTGGTGTTTTTTCTAGACTAACTTCCCTCAAGAAAATTGTCTACAGGATCCGTCATCAGGAGGAGTCTACGTATTTGCCCCCTTTTTTTTTCCGACTCAGTCCCTCAAGAACCCCGTCGACAGGGATCCATTGTCGGGACGATCCATATATCTATTTTAGACTAACGATTCCTACTTCAACATCAAAATTATCAAAGTAAAATGAAATAAAACAAAACCAACAGTCAATTGATACAATCACATACATACAATGAAGGAATCCCCACCCTACACTTAAAAATGAAGACATGTCCCCATGGCATAAAATTTGAAAGAGCAGTGAGGTAAAGGAACTTCCCCGAAGGCTCACTCCTGGTTGGAGACGGTGTCTGGGTTGACATGGCACGCACGACCCAGAGCTCGTAGCCAGCCCATGAATTGCTTTTCCGACTTCACTTGTCGGTCAACTACTGCGTCTACTCGAGTGCCCAAATCAGTCATGGAGGTGCGCAAACTAGCCATCTCCGCCTCCATCACAGTAAAACGGGACACCCAGGCAGCTCCTGAAGATGTTGCCGTCCCAGATGGTCCTGCTACTGCCACATTTTGCTCCTGATCCTGCGGTGCTGTCCCCATGTTCTCCTCAGCATCCTCACCATCATGAGAATCATCAGAGCTACTACTCACAGACCGTCCACCTCTCGCCTCCTCCTCTACTACTCCCGGCTCCTTGCCCGTGGTCACCTTATCAACACGGAATTGGCCTTCCCTTTTCACCAACCCATCCACAGCTAGATTTTTAGGCACTTGAGCATCCCTGCATAGTTGAGTAACTAAAGAAGGGAAAAAGAACCCATACCTTTTGACTTGGCTGCGGACGAATATCTCTTCATGCATCACTATGGCCACGTCGAAGTCATGACCATTTACAAAGCACCAAATCAACGCATCGCGGGGCCCATTGACCTCTGTAGTATTGTTAGACGGAATCAAGCGGTTGTTTATGAGGTACAACCAGCACTTCCCTTCAAAGGTGAGTGTTGAGGAGTGAAACTTCTCCCTATAGTCCATCCAGACCACTTCTTTCCCGGGTGCACAAATTGTCTCAAAGAATCACGCCCATTTTTCGTTCGTTGGGTTGCGGTCGTATTCATAGAAGTCATCATAACCAACCGGAGGTAGAGGCAGCTGGTAGGTCGTCCGTATCGCCTCAACAGAAGCATTCACTGCCCTTCGGCGCACCGTGACTACTCCATTATCATGCTACACCACATTCGCATAAAATTCCCGCACAACCATTGCATTGCCCTCACCGGGCTCATTGATGAATGTGTGCAACCCCCGCTTCACCAACTCCTCGTACATGTGAGGGCAGTGTCTCTGGAGCTGTTTGACGTTAATACCTCTCTCCAGAATTGGCATTTTACGAGCCTTTTCCGCAAATCGGGCCTGAGCATTGGCCAAAACAAAATTGGAACTATCAAAGAAGCGTGCAGGTGCAGCCCCTCGTGACCTAGATGAACCAGTTTGGCTGCTCGACGAGGCCTCTATGGCGCGTCGTTTCCTAGATAGAGTCATGATGCCTGCAAAATGGAGACACATTAGCACAGCCCAACATAAATTTTGTGACTCAATGCGTTTACTCAGACTTCACACGCATAAGGGGTCACAAACTATATAATCACGATCATTGGGACCTTTCCACAAACACCTTGTGGGCATTAGGCCTTCACAACCCCTTTTTAAACGTTTTAGAACAAGAATCACCCACTGACACTCACCAACATCACATATCAAGTGGGATTCCACCCCACACTTATCATCCACCAACACTACAACATCTTGCACCAATTTCTCTACAAAATCTAAGTACAACTACTACAACATAGGCATAAGAATACAACCAAAAAATCTAAAAAAATAGAGAGAGAAATAAAAAAGAAGAAAGAAATTAGGGCTCATACTTGTGATGAAGGAGAATGGGGAAGATGCTAGTGAACTGGGGGGGTCGTGAGATGGGGGACGGGTGGGTTTGGGATTTGGGAGTGTTTGGAGGAAGGTTTTGTTTGTGTTTGAGTTGGAATGGGGGAGGGGTTTTCTTTTGTTGAATGGGGGGTTCAGGTACCGGGGGGCGTTTATTAGATGGGGGAAAGGGGTAATTGAGTCTAAAGAATAAACAAAATAAAACAAAATGAAAAACTGAAAATACACTTGAAAACGCCAGATTTTTTTACGGAACTAGCACACCCAGATGCGCGAGCGCGCTAGATTTAGCGCGTCCAATACAGAACCCAAGAGCTACTAGCGCGCCCAGATGCGCGTTCGGTAGCGCGGTCGCGCTAGTAGCACGTTCAACAGCGTGATCAGGTGCGCGGTTAAGGCAGAAACTTATGGTTTAGCATGTCCAGTAGCGCGGGCGCGCACCTGGGCGATTTTTTTCTTCAACTTTTCACCTGCTCTTACCCCGTTCGATGGCCTTATCACCTGCCCTTTGTCACCTGCATTAGTTAGCTCTTCCTAAAACACAATATTAACACTACTACTATCGTTGGGTTGCCTCCCAACCAGAGCCTTATTTAACGTCGTGGCACGACGGTTACAACAATTCAATGGGTTGCCTCCCATCTAGCGCCTGATTTAACGTTGCGGCACGACTCAACACGTTCTCAAGCATCTGTCAAGTCCACCGAGGTCTTGTGACGTGCAAAGTCACCACCCCAGTAATGTTTTATCCTTTGACCATTCACCAAGAAAGTACCAGTTGAACTCATATCCCGCAACTCCACAGCTCCATGAGGCTTCACACTTACCACAACAAAAGGGCATGACCAACGAGATTTAAGCTTTCCTGGGAAAAGCTTCAACCTTGAATTGAACAAAAGAACTTCTTGCCTGGCTCAAACTCTCGATGTTGGATGTGCTTGTCATGCCACCTCTTAGTCTTCTCTTTATACAATTTGGCATTTTCATATGCGTGTAAACGAAACTCATCAAGCTCGTTGAGTTGCAGCAACCTCTTCTCGCCAGCCAAATCCCCATCCATATTCAGCTTTTTAATTGCCCAATAGGCATTGTGTTCAAGTTTGACGAGCAAGTGACATGCCTTCCCATAAACTAACTCATATGGAGAAGTACCTATGAAAGTTTTGTATGCAGTTCGATATGCCCACAATGCGTCGTCTAACTTCCCTGCCCAGTCTTTTCTATTTGCACTCACTATTTTCTCAAGAATCCGCTTTACATCTCTGTTTGACACTTCCACTTGACCGCTCGTCTGGGGGTGATAGGCAGTGGAAACTTTGTGCTTGACTCCGTACTTTGCAAGAACATTATTCAGCAGTTTGTTGCAGAAATGCGTTCCTCCATCACTGATCAACACTCTTGGATTTCCAAAGCGTGTGAAGATGTGCTTCTTAACAAAGCTTACCACCACCTTTGCATCATTAGTGGGAAGAGCAATGGCCTCCACCCACTTATACACATAATCGACTGCCACCAAGATGTACCTATGACAATTGGAGTACAGAAACGGTCCCATGAAGTCAATTCCCTAAACATCAAAAAGCTCCACTACCAGAATGTTTTGCAGCGGCATCACGTGCTTCTTTGTGATCGTTCCAGTTCTTTGGCACCTGTCACACATTTTAACAAAGGTGTGTGCATCCCTAAACAATTTTGGCCAATAGAAACCTGATTGTAGCACTTTCTGGGCGGTCTTGTCTCCTCCATGATGACCTCCGTATGGCGAGGTGTGATAGCTATGAAGTATGGCATTCATCTCCTCCTCAGGAACACATCTTCGCGCCAACTGATCTGCATAGAGCCTGTATAAGAATGGCTCATCCCACATGTAAAGCCTCACATCATGCAAGAACCTTCTTCTATTATCGGGTGTCAATTCTGGTGGTGTCACCCCGCTTGCAATAAAGTTCACATAACCTGCATACCACGGGGCTGTGCTTGAGGTGATTGCCAATAACTACTCATTAGGGAATGTTTCTTTGATTGCACCCCCTTCAGCTACATGGTTCTGATTTTCTAATCTGGACAAGTGATCAACCACTTGATTCTCTGTTCCTTTGCGATCTCGAATCTCTAGGTTAAACTCTTGCAAGAGGAGGACCCACCGAATCAGTCTCGGCTTGGCGTCTTTCTTCTCAAATAGGTATCTGATAGCTGAATGATCTGTGTAGACGATGACTTTGGTCCCTACTAGATATGACCTGAACTTGTCAAATTCCCACACCACGGCAAGCAACTCTTTTTCAGTGACTGTGTAGTTCATTTGAGCTGGATTCAGAGTTTTGCTCGCATAGTAGATGGAGTGGAAAATTTTATTTCTCCTTTGCCCCAAAACAACTCCAATAGCCAAGTCACTCGCATCGCACATCAACTCAAATGGCTGCTCCCAATCCGGAGCAATTACGATTGGTACAGTCACCAACCTTCCTTTCAGCTCCTCAAATGCCTTCAGACAGGCAACATTAAATTTGAAGGCGACATCCTTCTCAAGCAACCTGCACAAGGGAGAGGAAATTTTCGAGAAATCTTTAATGAAACGATGATAAAAACCTGCATGGCCCAAGAAACTGTGAATGCCTTTGACAGATATCGGTGGGGGCAATTTTTCAGTCACTTCCACCTTTGCCTTGTCCACCTGCAAACCATCTTTGGATACCTTGTGCCCCAAAACTATGCCTTCACGTACCATGAAATGGCACTTTTCCTAGTTTAGCACCAAGTTAGTTTCTTCACACCTAGCAAGTACTTTATCAAGGTTCATCAAGCAGTTATCAAAAGAACATCCAAACACAGAAAAATCATCCATGAACACTTCCACAAACCTCTCAACCATGTCAGTAAAAATGGCCATCATACACCTTTGAAAAGTCGTAGGTACATTACAAAGACCGAAGGGCATTCTCTTGAATGCATACGTGCCATAGGGACACGTAAATGTGGTCTTATCTTGGTCATCTACGGCTATAACAATCTGATTATACCCTGAGTAACCATCCAAGAAGCAGTAGTACTCCTGGACAGCTAATCTATCAAGCATTTGGTCAATAAAGGGGAGGGGAAAGTGGTCCTTCCGGGTGGCATTGTTCAATTTTCTATAATCAATGCAAATTCTCCACCCGGTGACAGTTCTTGTAGGGATTAAATCTTTATTCTCATTAAATACTACAATCATCCCCCCTTTCTTGGGTACACATTGAATTGGGCTTACCTCATTTGCTGTCTGAGATAGGAAATACAATACCTGTATCAAGCCACTTAATCACTTCTTTTCTTACCACCTCTTTCATGATTGGATTGAGTCGGTGTTGTTGCTCTACACTAGGCTTGTGTCCGTCCTCCATGAGGATTTTGTACATGCAAAAGTCTGGGCTAATGCCCTTAATGTCAGACATCGTCCACCCAAGTGCTCGCTTGTGCTCACATAGCACTCTTAACAGCTTTTCTTCCTGCAATTTAGATAAGTCAGAAGAAACAATAACGGGTAAAGTGTCAGAGTCACCCAAATAAGCATATTGCAGGTGAGGTGGAAGAGGTTTAAGCTCCAATTTTGGGGCTTCCTCAATTGACAACTTTGGAGGAGGTCCCTCTGGCCTATTCAAAGGCTCAAAGGGGTGTATCCCTTTCATGTACGCACAAGATGTATCTAGGATGTGTATCATCTCCTCAACCTCCTCGTCAGCCCCCAGGCTATCAAGCAACATAAGTGCTTTCTCTAGAGAATCATCTAGATATATACTCGGATAATGAATCTGCTCATCAACCTCAACAACAGATATCATTAAGAGCTCCTCATAGTGGCGGGGAAGTTGGATTGCTTTGTAGACATTAAAAACTGCTTCCTCGTCATCTACCCTCAAAATCATCTTTCCCTCTCTCACTTTGATAATTGCATCACCAGTAGCTAAGAGAGGTCGCCCCAATATGATTGGAACCAGTTCATCAGCCTCATAATCGAGGATAATGAAATCAGCAGGGAAGATGAATTTCCCAATCTGCAACAACACATCTTCAATCACCCCTTCAGGGTGTGCTATCGATCTATCAGCCAGCTACAACATCACAGTAGTGGGCCTTGGAGCTCTCAGGCCCAATTGTTTGAACAAAGACAGGGGCATTAGATTTATGCTCGCCCCCAAATCGCAAAGAGCATGACCCACATCAATATTATCAATGCGCACAGGAATCGTGAAGCTGCCAGGATCCTTAAGCTTTTGAGGGAGCTTATTTTGGACCCTTGAAGTGCACTCCTCAGTAAGTTCCACCGTCTCAAATTCAGTTAATCTTCTCTTGTGAGACACTATATCTTTTATTACTTTGGAATTTCACGAAGCACATCCACAAGTGGGATATTCAATTGACATGGCTCAACATAGAGAGAAATTTTGTGAACATGCGATCATCATTCTCTTTCTACAATCTTTGGGGGAAAGGTGGTGGTGGCCTTGGGGCCTCCACTGGCTCTGGAATTTTAGCAGCATTCTTTGGCTCGTGAGTCACTTTAGGGATCAACTCCTCCTCAGGTATGGGCTTGTCTTTCTTTTTCTTTGGCACTTCCTCTAGCTCCCTCCCGTTTCTAAGAATAACTGCATTCACTTGAGGGTTCTTTTCTGTATCACTAGGGAGAGCGCCTACAGGTCTAGTGTTTTGATTTGTTGCTAACTGCCCCATTTGCCTCTCAAGATTTCTTAAGTCGGTCCTGAGTTGCTGATTGTCAATCAACAACTTCTTTAACAAATTAGTGGTACTTTCTTCCATTTGTTGGGGTGGTCTCTGAGGCTGATTGAAACTCCTTTGGGGTCTACGCTGATTCTGATTCTACTGATTTCCACCCCATGAGAAGTTGGGATGATTCCTCCAATTTGGATTGTAAGAATTCCCTTATTGTGCATGCTGATTCGGTGGACCTCTATTTTGTTGCCCCACATAATAGATGGATTCTGGATTTGTGGGGAACATATCACTCATATGACTGTCGCCACAGAGTTCACAGCAAATAGTCATTTGTTGTACATGTTGCATTGTTTGTGGTTGTTGCATTGTCATCCTAGTCATCTGATTGGCCAGCTTTGCAATATCGGCTCTCATGGCTGACACTTCGTCGAGCTCAAGTAACCCAGCTAATTTTTGCTTAACTGCCTTTCGTGAATCACTATCACCTTGCCAGTTATTATCATTAGCAGTGAAGTTATTCAGCAAGATTTGGATTTCACTGTACGGTCTGGCCATGCAACTACCCCCACAAGCTGATCAAGATTCATCTTTGAAGCATCATCTAAACCATCTACAAAAGTGTGACCTAATACCTCGTCCGTCTGGCAATGATGAGGACAGTCTCTGAGCATCTTCTTGTACCTTTCCCATGCTTGACGAAGTGTCTCGCCAGCTCGTTGTTCAAACCCAAGAATTTGACTCCTCAATATCTTTGTTTTCTTAGTGGGGAAAAACTTGATTAAGAATTTCCTTGCCAGATCATCCCAAGTGCGGATTGAATTCGCTGGCTCCTTATTCAACCACTCCTTAGCTTCCCCGATCTGTGAAAAGGGGAAAAGTGTTAGCCTGACATAGTCCTTGGAAACGTTCGGATAATTGTAAGTGTCCGTAATTTCCAAGAAATTCTGAATGTGCCTCTGCGGGTCTTCATGAGGTAAGCCCACAAATAGCCCTGTGGATTGGATCAGCTGCACTATGTATTGTTTTAGCTCAAAGTGCCCAGTGATATCAGGCTTCACAATAGCCTAAGTCATATTAGCCAGACTGGGCCTTGCGGCTTCGATCACCGCGCGTTCCTCATTACCTGCCATCTCAATTGGTTGTGGTTGAACTATGATGTCCAACTCTCTTTCAATTCTAGTTCTGGCGTCCACCTCCCTCCTCAATCTGTGAAGTGTTCATTCAATTTCGGGAACAAGAGGAAGGAGATTGTTTGCGCTTCTACTTCTTCGCATTCAAGAAAAGGAAACCTGTATTGGCACAAACAAAGTGAACTGAAAATTAAAACTTGAATAAATTAATAATAAAAGCTCAACTCAGTCAAGTAGATAATTTCTAAGTCCCCGGCAACGGCACCAAAAACTTGTTGCAACCAAAAACACTCACGCAAGTACACGTGATTGTCAAGTAATAGAGTAGTGAGTAGAGTATCGTTCCCACAAAGACTTATGATTAACTGTTGACTAATTCAAACTCAATTAATTTTTCTATCCAAGAGGTTTTTCACAAAATAGAGATGTAATTGTTTTACTACCTAAACTACCAATCAATAATCTAACTAGAGCAATTAACCAAATAAATAACAATTTTGAGTAACAAACAGTAGGCGAGGATATTCCAGGGTCACAGGCTAGTTAACAATCGTGTTATGTTCTTAGCTTAAAATGACTAATCGATTTACCTGGATTGTTGATTGACAGGGTTAATGTTACTCATAAGAATCTGTCAAGTTCTTACTCGCCTATTCAAGTTAACTCAATGCCTATATGTCTATGGAATTAAGATTAACAAGAATGCATTTACAATTCCTATATTTCAACCAAGCAAGGCAATTGGGTATATGTCTATCCCAATTGCTAATCCATTCCCCGAGGCCCGAGTTCAAGAACTTGCCCTATTTAATTCTATATGCAATCTAAAGTTCCCACTTTCGAGTTCAACTAAAGATTCGTAAATAGTATTTCACTGTTAGCTACTCAGCAAAATAATTAAAAGCAGAATTAAATAAACAACCCAATATGATAAACCGACTTTGTCAAACTGAACTTCAAACAACAACATTCATGTTTCACCTATGACCCTAGAACAATGTGTTTTAGCTACTCATGCTAGTGTTCATCACAAATAGATTCAATTTCATCCCAAATAGCAAAAACCAAGAGAAGAAAAGAAGAACTTGATGGTCAAATCTCCTCCTTGCCTCTTGTCTCTCTATTTCTTACACTAGACTATGAAAAACCTCCCCTCTTCCTTGGGCGAGCTTGACTTTATATAGGTTAAGTGAGTTTTCCTCCAGATTTCCAATTCTTCCCCTAAATAAATCTTCCCGAATTTTGGACTAGCGCGACCGCGCACCTGGACGCGCATCTGGCTGCGCTAATTGGCTGAGATTCTGTCATGGACGCACTAAAAGTAGCGCGGTCGCGCACCTGGGTGCGCATGTCCAGTTTTGTGTTTCATCACTTCTGTTCCTCGTCTTCAAGCGTACTCAGCTCTAAGGGGTCTTTCTTGCTCCAAAATGGTTCCAATCACAATTGTTTAAGGCATCACCTAGGCTCCTCATCCTGTAATATATACAATTCATAATTAGAGCCTATTTTTCATCAATTAACCATATTATGATATTGGAATATAATCAAGTGGGAGCATAAACAATAGCCAAATTGCCTAGATTTAACCTATTATCATTGTCCATGCAGTTTATAGCGCTTGGGCTGAAGGAGCCCCTCTGGAGTCTGTACACCCCCAGTGAGTGTAGGTACCTACTGAGTGCGAGTGCCAAGTACTTAGTGACTAGGAGGAATGAGTGAACGTGAGGAATGAGTGATTGCGAGGTTGGAGTGAATGGAAGGACAGAGTGACTATTATTTTGAGAAAATACATTTACTTCATTACTGTTGCATCGCAGATGCCATATCATTGTTTTGAAAATTATTGAAAGATATTATTTACTACTTAGTCAAATTTGATATCTGGTTTATTGAGTACGTACTGATGTGACTTACATTGTTAAATTGAAAGTAAGACTACTCTTATTTGAAAGTTGTTGAGATAACTGTATTTGCATAGCTCGTCACTTCTTCTCAGTTCCTTATTTATTTCTGTTACTTACTGAGTTAGTGTACTCACGTTACCCCCTGTACCTCATGTACAGATCTAGACACTCCTGGTCACGACAGTTGCTGATTGAGGAGTCAGACTTAGGAGACTATTGAGGTAGCTGCATGGCGTTCGCTGACCTTGACTCTCCTTTCCTTTCATATTCTATTGTTCTATATTTTCTGACAGTGTTTTATCAGTCGGATGTTGTTATCATTTAGATACTCATGCACTCAGTAACATCGGGTTTTAGGGATGGATTGTTTAGTACTTTTGGAGTTATATTCTATTCTAAAAGATTTTATTTAATATTAACTGATTTCCGCCTTTATTTAAAAGTTTTATTGTGTTGAGATGTTGAGTTGAGGCTTGCCTAGTACCACAATAGGCGCCATCACGACAGGTGAGATTTTGGGTTGTGACAGCTATTCATGCTACTCTTTCTGCACATTTTGAGCAGATCCAGGCACCTCGAATGTTTGTTGATCATTAGCTAGCTGATCGGGCATTACTGTGGAGACTCAAGTTAAACCTGTCGTTGTGTTCGCAGGCCTCAGAGTCCCCTTCTAAAATTTTACTTGTACTGTTTATTTCTATTCTGGAATAGTTGTACTTAGGGATTTTCTAGTAAACTGAGTAGAGCTTATGACTTGTACTACTGGTTTTGGGTATTGTATTGCACTTGGAATTTATTGGTTTACCATAGAAATTTCAGTTTCATGCTTACTAGTGGTTTCTAGTGAAATGTCTTTAATTCAGTAAGTGTTAGGCTTACCTAGTATTATTGACTAGGTGCCATCATGACATCCTACGAAGAGAAATGGGGATCGTGACAAGTTGGTATAAGAGATATAGGTTCGTAGGTGCTACGAGTCATAATCGAGTTTAGTAGAGTCTTGCGGATCGATACAGAGATGTATGTGTTTATCTTCGAGAGGCTACGAAACTATTAGGACAATTTCACTTCTTTCATTCCTATCGTGTGAGTTTTTGATCTTGGAGTTTGAGCCTTTGTCATTCCAATCATTCACAGATGGTGAGGACACGAGCTGCAATTACCGATGACGCTGCCCCCAGAGCTGGTGTTGCTAGGGGCTGGGGCAGAGGTAGAGGCTGAGTAGGAGCACATGCTGTAGCTAGAGCACCTGTCAAAAAACAATTGAGGAGCCGCTAGTAGCTCCGGTTGGGGGACAGGTACCGGAGGCGCCTGTTGTTACCCCGGGACTTCAGGAGACTTTAGCACAATTCCTGAGTATGTTTGGTGCATTGGATCAGGCGGGGTTGATTCTATTTGCACCAGCTACTTCGCAGATCGGGGGAGGAGCTCAGACTCTTGCTGCCTGTACTCCAAAGTAGCGAGTCTACAATGGTCAGATTCCAGGGGTTATGCCAGCACAACCTGGTGTTCCAGTTCAGCCTGGGGTCAGGGCAGCAACATTTGAGGAGGAACATCTTAGACTTGCGAGGTTCAAGAAGTATTACCCTCATACTTTCAGTGGTTTGGCTTCAATGGATGCACATGGTTTTCTAGAAGAGTGTCACTATGATGACCCAAAAGATCATCACTCGTTTTGAAAGTAAATTCTGTATTACGAGGCCTTAAAACCTCTTTTTGTCATACCATGATTTGCGTGCGCAGTCCGGGCGCATTTCCGGAAAGCTTTTATGTGAAATCTAAGTAAAATAAGGAAATTAGTATTTAAAATTGATTAAAATTGACTTTGGTCAATATTCTTGGTAAACGGACCTGGACCCATGATCGGATGGTCCTGTAGGGTCCGTAGTAAAATATGAGACTTGGGCGTATGCTCGGAATCGAATTCCGAGGTCCCAAGCCCGAGAAAAGAATTTTTAAAGTAAATTATTTGCTGGAAAATATAAAGATTTTTAGAAGTGAAATGATGCATTTTCTTGATGGTATTGAGCCTGTATTTTTGTTTCGGAGCTCGGTACATGTTTAAAATAATAATTTAGCCGAATATGTGAAGTTTGGTAAATCAGAGTTCGTTTGGTATAAATTGGACCTTTAGTTGAGAAAATGAAAATTTCAATGTTCTTTAGTAATTTTATGAATTTGAGGTTGAATTCGTAGTTGTTGATGTTATTTTGATGATTTGATCGCACGAGCAAGTCCTTATGATATTTTTAGACTTGCGTGCATGATTGGTTTGGAGCCCCGAGGGCTCGGGTGAGTTTTGGATAAGCTACGGAGTGAATTTAGACTTAGGAAAAATTATTGCAGGTTGCAGATCTGGAACTAGCCTCTGATTTCGCAATTGCGAGGTCATGGATCGCAATTGCAAAGGCTGTCAGCTTGGTAATTGCGAAGGGCGGATCACAATTGCAAAATTTTGCCCTGTCCAACTTGCTCGCATTTCTTCGCAAATGTGAAGCCCTCAGTAAATCCCAACAGTCGCAAATGCGACACTTTCTTCGCAAATGCGAAGGTTACAGGAATTTTTAGGGGTCGCAAATACGATATTTTCTTCATAATTGTGAAGATAGCAGATTTTCAATAGGTTCTCAATTGCAAACCCCTGGTCGCAATTGCGACATCTGCACCTGATAAGTGGGATTTTAGACAGGATTTCATCCATTTTTCAAACTCTTTCAAACCCTAAACTCCCTTGGGCGATTTTTCAAAGAAAGATTCTTCTCCAAATCATTAGTAAGTAATTTCTAACTTATTTTCTTCAATCTATAACCTCTTTTTACATGATTTCATTTCAAAATCAAGGGTTTTTCATGGGAAATTGGGTGTTTTTGGGTAGAAGTTAGGATTTTCAAAATTTGGGGATTTGGACCTAGATTTAAGGTCCGATTTCAAAACTAATTACATATTTGAGTTCAAGAGTGAATGAGTGATCGGGTTTTGGTTCAAACTTCGGGTTTTGGCCAAGCGGGTCTGCGGTCGATTTTTGACTTTTTGGAGAAATCAATGGGAAATCTATTTTCATGCATTAGAATTGGTTTATTTAGCATATATTAATGTTATTAAGTAAATTGTGACTAGATACAAGCGAATTGGAAGTGGAACCGAGGGGTAAAGCAGTAGTTGAGGCTTAATTTGTCTGTGGAATTGAGGTAAGTGTTTGGCCTAACCTTAGCTTAAGGGAATAGGAGTTGTGGTGCTATGTGCTAAGTGTTGAGTACGACGTATAGGTGTGGTGACGAGTATCTATACGTTGGTGTCAAGCATGCCCGTGAGTCTTATACTATGATGGTTGTGACTCTGTTATGTATTGTCCATGCTTAATATGATGATTATAAATGTTGAACAAGGCTTATGAAAGTATTCTTGGTAATTGACCATTGTTGAGTGTTGGCTCAAGTTGAGACTTATGTTGTGAAGGGATGGTGGAAACGAGATGAGATATATTGTTGATTCCCTTGTCGGGATGTTATTGTTCATGATATTGTTTCCCTTATCGGGATGTTATCGTTTATGATATTGTTTCCCTTGCCGGGATGTTATTGCTTATGATATTGTTCCCTTGTCGGGATATTATTTTTATACTATTGTTCCCTTGCCAGGATTCTTTTGTGATTGGTTTTGATTTGTATATTGGTATCGGGTTTCACGCCACAACAATATTATATAGGATCAGGTTGCACGCCGCAACAAGGAGTAATAAGGGTGGACAGGTGGGGTCGGGTGTTGATATTCATTTTTTTCGTGTATATTTTTTAAATGCAAAATACTTTCAAAATAGCATATATATGCATATATAAGTATGTCCCAATGTTTTATTAATTTTCTTAATTTTAAATATTTTTTAACCAATTTATTCCTCTATTTTATTCATAAAAAACCCAATAATAATTCCCAAAGTTATCAATCTTGGTGATTCATTTATTGGATTCTCATATTTATACTAAAATATAGTCAAGATATTTTTTTGCGTATTTTTACAAATTTATTTAGTATTTTTAAAGCTAAATTGCATATAATTGCAATATTAGCCTCTTTTAGATTTAATTTCGTTTATATTTATAAAAAATTAAGTCGAGTATTTTTAAATTGATAATTATGTATTACAAATCATTTTAGTACCTTCAATTTATTTTCAAGAATTAATTTACTATTTTTTATAAATATAAAAAGGAAAAGTGGCTATTGCAATTATTGCCCAAATTGTGTTTCAATTATAACCCAAAACAGGCCCCCAATTTTCCAACCCAATTTCAATTTCAACCCGACCCCTGACTCAATCTAAATAACCCAACCCGGATCCCCTACCTAACCCTTTCAATCCTGACCGTTGATCATTTAGTTCAACGGCCAATATCGGCCCTTTCCATTTTTAACCTCAAACGACCCCTTACCCCACCTCATTTCACACCAAACGCCGCCCTTGAATCCCTTTCCCTCTCAACTCTCTCTGCAATCCCTCATGAACCCTAGCTGCCGCCACCTAACCCAACCCTAATACCTCCCAAATCTATGGCTTCCAAGGTCATCGGAGACCTGTATCAACCTCTCATGGCTTCTACGTATTCGATTCTTATGGTCTCAAGGCTACATCTTGAAAGAGATTGGTTCAAACCCTATTCGATTTCAGTTCATGACTGTTCTCCGGTCAACCATGGCTATTCAAGTCAGACTCTTAACTCTCCTGCTTAGATCGATGGTTTTCAAAGCCTTTCTCATCACTTGGGGTTCTTCTGAAACCCTAACCTCTAAGGTTCTTTCGATTTTTTTTTATCTGTTTCAAATCTATGTTTGCTCTGAATTGCTAAGCATTTTTCTCGAAGTTTCTTTTAAAACTCTTCCTTCAAAACCCCTTATCTTTTCCGATTAGGGTTCTTATTAGTTTATTTCAAAACTTTTCTCTGATTTTTGACATGTTTTGTTGTGTTTCCTTATATCTTTCTTCTACTTGAGTTTGCATGTTAAAAGCCCTAATTTCTTTTGACTGTTTATTAGATGAATGTTTGTTTGCCTGAGTTTCTATCCGATTTGTTTGTTTATCCTCTTTCAAAAACTATTCTATTGTTGAAAATCCTATGGTTTTGGGTCTGAGGATGTTCGTTTAAGTGCATAACTCGATTTTGAAGTTCTTTATCTCAAAATCTCTTATTTCTCTGTGTGATTCTTCTGACTCTGGTTTTCTATCATCTCTAAAAATCAATTATGCTCGAAACCCTAATTTTTAAGAGGGCTTTTCTTCACTTGCTACTGTGAGATCTTCACATGCTTTGATATTCTATATTTTCTTCACTACTTGACCTACTGGGCTATCATGTTTTGAATGTTGCTATCCACTAAATTTTGTGCTACTATTGTATGCTATTTCCTTCTGCCAACAGGCTTGGCCTTGCATGTATAGTGTTTATGCACCCTATTTATATGCTAAGTTTCCTTCTTTGTTTAACCTTCAACTTGTGACTGATTTTGAACTTTTCCTTTGTGAAATTCTGATTTCACTCGCCTGTTAGGGTTAATTGATTTTCTTTTCCTGTTTTGCCTTGCTGAATTCTTTCCAAAATTAGTGTATCTCTGTACCTAGACTTGATGGCCTACTTAATGTTTTACTACTTCTTTTATGGCAACTGTCAACCAGCTTATAAATTGATTTCTTTCATTATTTTTGAACATGTCACTACCCGTTAAGCAAAGTGATCCCTTAATTAAAGGCAATCATTTGTATAATTGATTATGAATCATGATTGTTTTCATGTTTGTAGCTTATTACCCTCTATTACTCGTTTTCAAAAAGCTATAAAAACCATGTACTTCTTTTCTTTCAAAAACACGAACACAAGGCATAAACACTTGAGTTCAAACATACACTCCACCAAATCTCTCTTTTCTCTGTTACTACTATATTGCTGCCTTACCTAGCCGGCTAAAAGCCAAGGCTAGGCTGTGGGGAAACTTGCTTATTTTCTGCATTTGCATTTCTTACTGGTATGTTCTAATTAAGTTTTCTACACCAACAACAATACGCTTATTTACTTTTTCTTGCATTCTTGTCTGCCTACTATTTGTATTTAGCCCAGTACCATTGTTTAGCATGCTGTAATTCCCTTTCTCCTGTTCTGAATCAATGTATCATGACCTGTGAATTCTAAATCCCTACCCCAATGTGTTTAACACTTGTGGTTGGTTTGGGTCATGACAACATTGGAAATTGTTGTGCATGACCCAAACTTGATCCTCTTAGGATCATAACCTCCATGTTTCTCTTATATGTTGTGTGTTCTGGTTGATTGACAGGCATGTCAGCACTTTCTATTGATATACATGCCCAAAGTTAACCCATGCCTAAGTGTATAAGATCCTTGCAATGGATTCCCAATCCCCCGCCCCCTTTGTGTGAAGTTATTGGCTCCCTGAAATGTTAATGGCTGTCTCCTATCACCCTTTCCCTCTACTTTATTCCCTAATCTCTTAGAACTCTATTTTTGCACTTTCACTATATTCTTAGACTTAAGTTCTGCCCCTCTTGTGAGCCTTGCCTTGGGACCCATGAGCTCCCTCTGAACTTGGACACATGAGGGCTGGCATTTTCATACTGCACTCATCTCCATTCTGGTTATGTAACTTGGGTGTGAGCACTTCCGGGGTCCTACTGATGCCCTTAAGGAACTTTGACACACTTAAGTCTGAGAAAGGCTTTGGATCAATGGCATTTTGAGGTGTTTTATTCCATAACTCAAAGAGGAAGTCAAGAATCAGGCTTCCTCTGGTTGTAACTTTTCTTTGTACTTTTCTGATGTGATTTAGTATTCCTGGTTTGTAATAATTTGTAATGAACATTTGGGACTGGCTAGTGAAAAGGGTTGGGTAATTATGCATGCTCAAGGGTAGAAAATATGCCTATAGGACTGCTTTTTTACATGTTCAATTCGCATTTAGAAAACATGCCTATAGGACTGCTTTTAATTCTGCATATTCACATCACATTTAGAAACCATGTCTATAGGACTTACTTGTTCAAATTCACATCTAGATAGCCTGCCTATAGGAATTATCTAAAATTCTGCATGTTTGTCACCGTTTAGATATCATGTTTTTAGGGCCCAATTGGTTATAACCCAGCCGCTTGTTAAAATCAGCATAATGAATAGAAATCATGCTTATAGGAATTCCCAAGTGAAAACCTGCCTGCTTCCATTGTCTACTAGATATTATGCCTATATGGGTTTGACATTATTCAGATACTATGTATGCAAAGGTTTGAAATCGGCAATTATGTCTACAAGGGTCTAAAATCAGTAATCCTAGATACCATGTTCATAGGAGTAAAAATCAGCGATAGTGGATACTGTCATCTGCAGAAACTGAAACTAGTCTAACTTAAAATTCGTCCATTCTGAATCTTTTTTTAACAATCTGATTCCCTTATTTTAACGAGGTTTAGCAAGCATGCCTATAGGATTTCCAACAATTATCTTTGAGTTATCACTGTTTTACCACCTTCTGAATTAAGTAGTCCTAGATACCATGTTCATAGGAGTAAAAATCAGCGATAGTGGATACTGTCATCTGCAGAAACTGAAACTAGTCTAACTTAAAATTCGTCCATTCTGAATCATTTTTTAACAATCTGATTCCCTTATTTTAACGAGGTTTAGCAAGCATGCCTATAGGATTTCCAACAATTCTCTTTGAGTTATCACTGTTTTACCACCTTCTGAATTAAGTAGATATCATGCTTATAGGACCCCGTCTAAATACTTAGGCAAGCCTCAAAGTAATGACTGTAAAATTGAGTCCACCTTTATTAATTGTTACAACCAGCAGGTAGACCTGATTTGGACTTCTTATCTGAGTTATGTAATAAACAAATATGCTTCAATAATCAAACTCCCCTCGTCTTTAGTATTTTAATCAGACCTATAAAGTATGTACAAGTCATACTAGTTATGTTCTTTTGTTCAAGGAGGTATATTTGAGCCTTTATCTGTTTATATGTTTCTCCAACATGCAGTATGTGTTTTTTATATGTCGCCTTAGATTTTTATCCTTTGAAACCAATCAGCCTAACATCCCACCCTTTACTACTAGTAGTCCTAAGTGCCTCCGGGACCGATAGAAATGGGACGGGTAATAGTATACAATAGTAATCGAGACCAATCCGCACTTTAATACCTTAATGGGGTGGGAAGGGTAGATATGGATATGATGACTGGTGCGCTAATGCCACATGTAACCCCTCTTTTAAGGAGTGATTACCGGGTATTACATTAACGTGTTCCATATTAAATATAAACCTAGGATCCCCTTTTCTTTTATTTGAAAACTCTTCTTTTAATTGTTCTTTCTTTTTTATGTGTTTAAATCCCCTAATATTTGAGCCCGTACTTGTATAGTTGCTAAATTCACAATAACTGTCTGGCCGGGAACCACACTAGTGGATCTTGAGGGGTGCCTAACACCTTCCCCTTGGAATAACTTCAAGCCCTTACCTGATCTCTGGTTATTCAAATGACTTAGAATTGAACCCCATTGGTGTCCTAATGCACCTTAAATCATTAGGTGGTGACTCTTCAAAAATGTAAAACCCAGTTCCTAAAAGGAACGAGTTGTCCCATACCAAATGTTATAAACCTAATTTCGCGAGAAAAAGGGGGCACGACAGCATGACGACTCTGTTGGGGACTTTAGGTTTTTACTATTTCAGACTGTTATTGTGAATTTATACCTCTTTATATGGCAATTACTTGTTTAATTTCTTTAAGCATTCAATTCCCTTTTCAATTGCAAAACTGACGTGTCTTCTTTGTTTCTTTCCTTTACTACTGCTTTAAATTATGAAACTGCTGTATTTACTGCTTTCTTAACGTGCAAATACGTGTTGACATGCTTTTAATTATTGCATAATCATGCTCAACATCATACTCCACTCGTTCCCAAACAAATACCATAACAACGCTTATAATGAGTGATTGCGCTCTTCCTATATTATTACCCCCTAAATCCGGAAAAGGCATATTTGCAGTAAAACCAGTCGATCAACGGTGTAGTCGACGGTTTCGTACCTTTTCCCCTTGAGTTTTCCGCTCAAGGTTACCAGTCTAAAACCTTATAGAAACCTCACTCTGTTTAAACTATGCATGCATCATGGTCAAACCTAGCCGAGTCAGTTATGTTGTCCGCATAATGACTCTTTAAGATAGCCTTGTCCAAAGTCCAGTGGGTTTCCCTAAACCCAAACGGACATCCCCACGTTCTGTGCATTTATTTGGAGAACTAAATGCTTCATGCTAATTGCTGGTATTAAATAGTCGAGTCTGGTGAGGGTAAGGGCCTAACCTTATTTGTCTTGCAGAAATAAGGCACGAAGTCCCTAGATTCGGCATGGTCACCAACATCCACCCAAGACTGCTAAGCTAGTGGAATGATCTTCACTCCAGTGATCAAACTCTTGTTCGAAAATATTTGGGAAATCTGCCTTCTCTCCTAGAGATCCAACCCAACAACAAGATCATAGAGCTGCTACTTTGTTCTAGGACTATGAGAGGGTTGTATTTGGCTTTGGAGACATTGAGATGACACCCTTGCTAGAAGAGATAGGAGGATTGGCCGGTATAGCATGGGAAACTCCGGGTTTGTTAATGCCTGAGAACCGCAAGGGCAGGGGCTTCCTCAAAATGATGGGTTTGAAGAACAACCCAGAACTGACATGCTTGAAAGGATCCTACATCCCTTTTGATTATTTGTATGAGAGGTACGGGCACAACAAATCCTATCGTACCTATCCTGATGAGTTCGCCATCACATCATTAGGGCATATTCACCGAAGGGTCTTTGTATTCATGTTTTGTTTCCTCAGGTTAATCGTGTTTCCCATGAAGAAAACAATAATCCATACCAGGCTGGCTATGGTAACCAGGACCTTAATGGAGGGAATTGGTGGACAACCATTCAGCATTGTGCCCATGATCATTGCAGAAATGTATCGAGCCCTAGAGAAGTGTCAACAGGGAGCCAAACACTTCGAAGGCTACAATTTGTTACTTCAGCTCTGGCTCATGGAGCATCTCCAAAGGGGTGAATACCGACAAGAGATCCAACAAAGAGACTGGGATGATCATATTGCTTTCCATCATCCGAAGCGAATGAATTACATGCCCAATATGTTCGTCCAGCTAGAAGATGCCAAAGGATGGGTAGAGTCATTTGACAATCTAACTGAGGACCAGGTACAGTGGATGTTTGAGTGGTTTCCGACCGAGGAATTCATCGCCCGATCCAAAGATGCACCTTTCATGTTACTGATCGGTCTGCGAGGAACATACCCTTATGCCCCCCTACGGGTTATGAGGCAAGCTGGTAAGAAGCAGGTTATACCCAGGTTCGACAAGATGAGTCATTTCTAGGCTGATTTTCAGGCTGATAATAGTCCTTATAAGTGCCAAGCTCAGCATATGTGGCACTACAAGATAGTCATGGTGAGAGATACCATCGAGACAGACAGATACCATGCTGGTTGCGCTCCCTACTATTCAGGCTAGTTGGAAGACAATCACGATGGTTTGGGCTAGCCAGGGTTTGCTAGGGGCCACAAGATCATAGATGAAAGGGCCGAGGCACAGGTCAAATACAACCAACTATGCAAGAGGATCCGGGAGTGCGAAAGCGAGCACCGTGAGATACAAGAAGCCAACCAGAAGTTAATTGAGGAGTGGAAAGACATAGCTGTCAGTGCCAACAAGCGACTGGGATACTTGGAGCGGGGCATAGTGGAATTGGAAAGGAAGTTTCTCAAGAGGGTCGAACACTGCCAAAATGCTGAAGGAAATGAAGGCGGACATCTAGCCAGAGCCTACCTATTGCTGGGACTTCGCGAGTTGGGAAAGCTGTAAGACGAAGCCAAAGATGCCGAATCTGAGGAAGGTCATTCTGGGACCAAGTAGATATGAGTTTAGTCTTTTCGCTTTATAAAATATAATAAGGCCAATGACTAGTAGTGACATTTATTTCCTGTTTATTTAGTGTCGATTTGGGATTCGTCTTATTTTCTATCAATAAAATGAGGCATTTAGCATTCTAAGTTCTCCAAATCAATTTGTCGTTAGGCCTACCTCGGGCACAAAGAGGTCCCCAAATTAGGACACGATTTACATTCCCGCATTATGTGTTTAAATATTGCAATACTTCCTATAATCCTCACTAACTTGTTACCTTTTTGTTTTTTACTTTTTGTTTTTTATGCCCCTCCCCAAAGGTTAGTTCGTGCACTCTGGAAACATCATCTTATTCCACGAGATCCAAGGGCCCTCCACCCACTCCTCCTCTTAGTCCTGTCAAAAACAAGAACAAAGGGAAGATGGAAGATTTGAATAATGTCATAAAAGAGAACTCAACTGAACAGGTAGAGGTCACTCATGGTCACGGTACTCAGGTTTCCAAACAAAATGCATCCCAACTAGAACAAAAGTTGCTGAAGTTCCAGGAAGAACTTGATCAGGTTCGAAATCTGGCAAATCTGTCATTTTTCCCTCACCACTCCAGCTATCAATTTCCCAAATGCTTAGAACCCTACATCTCCAAAACATGGGATAAAGCAACAAAACCATCCCACTCCTCACCATCACTACAACACCTGCCATACCTCAAACAACACCCTGATGCTCATCCTAGAACTCCAAAACTCCACAAATGACCACTTCCACACCCACCATAACACCCCCATCTATGTGGAGACTATGCCACACTCCACCCAACCCACCTCAAGCACACCCGAGTCTGATGACAAGGATTTTCTCATCAGAAACCTGGCTGAAGAAATCAAGAAATTGACTAGCCGAATTCAAGGCATTGAAGGAAGTAAGGGAATTGAAGGGCTGAACTATGAAGTTCTTTGCATACAGCCTGATGTCAAACTGCCCGAAGGGTACAAACCTCCGAAGTTCGAAATGTTTGATGGTACAGGGGATCCAAGGGTCCATTTGAGAACTTACTGTGACAAGCTGGTTGGAGTAGGGAAATATGAAAGAATTTGCATAAAGCTATTCATGAGGAGTTTGAAGGGAGATGCTTTGTCTTTGTACATTAACCAAGATCTGAAGAAGTGGTCAAATTGGGTAGGCATGGCGTCCGACTTTGTGGACAGGTTCAGGTTCAACACAAAGAATGCGCCAGACATGTTCTATATTCAGAATCTAAAGAAGAAGCCCATAGAAATATTCAATGAGTATGCTACTTGCTGGAGGTCCGAAGCTGCTAAAGTCAGACCTGCCTTAGAAGAGGAACAAATGAACAAATTCTTCATCCGGGCTTAGGACCTACAGTATTATGAACGACTAATGATGATCGAGAGCCACAAATTTTCTGACATTATCAAGTTGGGTGAACAGATCAAAGAAGGCATCAAAAGTGGTATAGTTACAAACTTCGAGGCCTTGCAAGCTACAAATAAGGCCTTACAGTCCGGTGGTGTGTCCAAGAAAAGGGACGTAGGGGCCATAATGGTTGCACAAAGAACCAAATCTCCCATCAAATACCAAACCTACCCAATGCCTCCACTCACATATCAGCCTACCCCGAATTACCAAGCACCCTCACCCTCTTACCAAACTCCGCCACTCGCTTATCAATCACCTCCACCTCCCACATATCAGCCTACTTCACCCAGATATTCCCAACCTGCATATGTTTACCAAGCCTACAATGCTCAACCATCCCACTATCAACCCCCTCCTGCACGCCAAAACTTCTCTAGACCTCGACCAAATTTTGACCGCAGACCTCTGAAACAATATGTAGCCATTGCTAAACCTATTGACCAGTTCTATGAAAGACTCAAAGCTGTTGGTTATGTCACCCTCATCTCTGCTACAACTCCTGAGAACCCTTCTCAATGGGTTAACCCAAACAAATCATGTGCATACCATTTCGGCATGAAGGGACACACCATCGAGGAATGTCGTTCTTTGAAGGACAAGATCCAGACTTTAATTGACAACAAAATTATTGTGGCAAATGAACCCGCTCCGAATGTCCGCAATAACCCGTTGCCAGACCACAAGGGTGGAGGCGTTCACATGATTGAAATAAAGGATGATTGGGATCCCGAGGGATCGATCAGTTTGATCACAGAAGGTGATGACCCAAAGAAGCTAATAGTTACTCTTAATCCGATCGTGGTCCAAATTAAGCCCTTTGGGGACGCTGAGGTAAATATGTTCGTTCCACTTGAGTTTGAAACAATGTCATCTACAAAGACACCAGCACCAATTGAGGTCAAATTCGTGTCTCCAGCAAATGCACCCACACCGTTTGAAGTTGCAGTTTTACCACCCAAGGCACATGCTCTGTTTGGAGTAAAGATATCCACGCCGATTCCAGTGGCGATGTCAACCATGATGCCATACCATACAAAGGCTATACTATAGGACTATACAGTCGAGGCAAGAAGGAAAGGCAAAAGTAGGTTCGAAGAAACTATTGTCGTACAAGGTATGACGAGAACTGGTAGAGTTTATACCCCTGAACATCTGGCTGAGTCAATGAATCCCTTTCCCTCTCAACTCTCTCTGCAATCCCTCATGAACCCTAGCCGCCGCCACCTAACCTAACCTTAATACCTCCCAAATCTATGGCTTCCAAGGTCATCGGAGACCTGTATCAACCCCCCACGGCTTCTACGCGTTCGATTCTTATGGTCTCAAGGATAGATCTTGAAAGAGCTTGGTCCAGACCATATCCAATTTTAGTTCATGACTGTTCTCCGATCAGCCATGGCTATTCGAGTCAGACTCTTGACTCTCCTGCTTAGATCGATGGTTTTCAAAGCCTTTCTCATCACTTGGGGTTCTTCTGAAACCATAACCTCTAAGGTTCTTTCGATTTCTTTTCGATCTATTTCAGATCTATGTTTTCTCTGAACTGCTAAGCGTTTTTCTCGAAGTTTCTTTTAAAACTCTGCCTTCAAAACCCCTTATCTTTTCCGATTAGGGTTATTGTTAGTTTATTTCAAAACTTTTCTCTGATTTTTGACATGTTCTGCTGCGTTTCCTTATATCTTTCTTCTACTTGAGTTTGCATGTTAAAAGCCCTAATTTCTTATGACTGTTTATTAGACGAATGTTTGTTTGCCTAAGTTTCTGTCCGATTTGTTTGTTTATCCTCTTTCAAAAACTCTTCTATTGTTGAAAATCCTATGGTTTTGGGTCTGAGGATGTTCGTTTAAGTGCATAACTCGATTTGAAGTTCTTTATCTCAAAATCTCTTATTTCTCTGTGTGATTCTTCTGACTCTGGTTTTCTATCATCTCTAAAAATCGATTATGCTCGAAACCCTAATTTTCAAGAGGGGTTTTCTTCACCTACTACTGTGAGATCTTCACATGCTTTGATATTCTATGTTTTCTTCACTACTTGACCTACTGGGCTATCATGTTTCGAATGTTGCTATCCACTGAATTTTGTGTTATTATTGTATGCTATTTCTTTCTGCCAACAAGCTTGGCCTTGCATGTATAGTGTTTATGCACCCTATTTATATGCTAAGTTTCCTTCTTCGTTTGACCTTCAACTTGTGACTGATTTCGAACTTTTCCTTTGTGAAATTCTGGTTTCACTCGCCTGTTAGGGTCAATTGATTTGCTTTTCCTATTTTTCCTTGCTGAATTCTTTCCAAATTAGTGTATCTATGTACCTAGACTCAATGGCCTACTTAATGTTTTACTACTTCTTTTATGGAAACTGTCAACCTGCTTATAAATTGATTTCTTTCCTTATTTTTTAACCTGTCACTACCCGTTAAGCAAAGTGATCCCTTAATTAAAGGCAATCACTTGTATAATTGATTCTGAATCATGATTGTTTCCATGTTTGTAGCTTATTACCCTCTCTTACTCGTTTTCAAAAATCTATAAATACCATGTACTTCTTTTCTTTCAAAAACATGAACACAAGGCATAAACACTTGAGTTCAAACACACACTCCACCAAATCTCTCTTTTCTCTGTTACTACTATATTGTTCCCTTACCTAGCCGGCTGAAAGCTAAGGCTAGGCTGTGGGGAAACTTGCTTATTTTCTGCATTTGCATTTCTTACTGGTATGTTCTAATTAAGTTTTCTACACCAACAACAATATGCTTATTTACTGTTTCTTGCATTCTTGTCTCCCTACTGTTTGTATAGCATGTTGTAATTCCCTTTCTCCCATTCTGAATCAATGTATCATGACCTGTGAATTCTAAATCCCTAACCCAATGTGTTTAATACTTGTGGTTGGTTTGGGGTATGACAGCATTGGAAATTATTGTGCATGACCCAAACTTAATCCTCTTAGGATCATAACCTCCTTGTTTCTCTTATATGTTGTGTGTTCTGGTTGATTTATAGGCATGTCAGCACTTCCTATTGTTGTACATTCCCAAAGTTAACCCATTCCTAAGTGTATAAGCTCTTTGCAATGGATTCCCAATCCTCTGCCCCCTTTGTGTGAAGTTATTGGCTCCCTGAAATGTTAATAGTTGTCTCCCATCACCCTTTCCCTCTCCTTTATTCCCTCATCTCTTATAACTCTGTTTCTGCACTTTCACTCTCTTCTTAGACTTAAGTTCTGCCCCCCTTATGTGAGCCTTGCCTTGGGACCCATGAACTCCCTTTAAACTTGGACACATCAGAGCTGGCATTTCCACACTGCACTCATCTCGATTCTGGTTATGTAACATGGGTGTGAGCACTGCCCGGGGTCCTATTGAGGCCCTTAGGGAGCTCTGACAGACTTAAGTCTGAGAAAGGCTTTGGATCAATGGCATTTTGAGGTGGTTTATTCCATAACTCAAAGAGGAAGTCAAGAATCAGGCTTCCTCTGATTGTAACTTTTCTTTGTACTTTTCTGATGTGATTCAGTATTCCTGGTTTGTAATAATTTGTAATGAACATTTGGGACAGGCTAGTGAAAAGGGTTGGGTAATTATGCATGCTCAAGGGTAGAAAATATGCCTATAAGACTGCTTTTTCTACATGTTCAATTCACATTTAGAAAACATGCCTATATGGGTGCTTTTAATTCTACATATTCACATCACATTTAGAACACAGTGTCTATAGGACCTACTTGTTCAACTTCACATCTAGATAGCCAACCTATAGGAATTATCTAAAATTCTGCATGTTTGTCGCCGTTTAGATATCATGTTTTTTAGGGCCCAATTGGTTATAACCCAGCCGCCTGTTAAAATCAGCATAATGAATAGAAATCATCCTTATAGGAATTCCCAAGGGAAAACCCGCTTGTTTCTATTATCTACTAGATATTATGCCTATAGGGGTTTGACCTTATTCAGATATTATGTATGCAAAGGTTTAAAATCGGCAATTATGTCTACAAGGGTCTAAAATAAGTAATCCTAGATACCATGTTCATAGGAGTAAAAATCAGTGATAGTGGATACTATCATCTGTAGAAACTGAAACTAGTCTAACTTAAAATTCATCCATTCTGAATCTTTTTTTAATAATCTGATTCCCTTATTTTAACGAGGTTTAGCAAGCATACCTATAGGATTTCAAACAATTCGCTTTGAGTTATTACTATTTCACCACCTTTTGAATTAAGTAGATATCATGCCTATAGGACCCCGTCTAAATACTTAGGCAAGCCTTAGAGTAATGACTATAAAATTGAGTCTGCCTTTGTTAATTGTTACAACCAGAAGGCATGCCTGATTCGGACTTCTTATCTGAGTTTTGTAATAAATAAATCTGCTTCAATAATCAAACTCCCCTCATCTTTAGTATTTTAATCAGACCTAAAAAGTATGTGCAAGTCATGCTAATTATGTGCTTTTGTTCAAGGAGGTATATTTGAGCCTTTATCTGTTTATATGCTTCAAGGAGGTATATATGTGTTTTTATATGTCGCCTTAGATTTTTATCCTTTGAAATCAATCAGCCTAATATCCCACCCTTTAGGACTAGTAGTCCTAAGTGCCTCCGGGATTGATAGGAATGGGACGGGTAATAGCATGCAATAGTAATCGAGACCAATCTGCGCTTTAATACCTTAATGGGATAGGAAGGGTAGATATGGATATGATGATCGGTGTGCTAATTCCACGTGTAACCCCTCTTTTGAGGAGTGATTACCGGGTATTGCATTGACGTGATCCATATTAAATATAAACCTAGGATCCCCTTTCATTTTATTTGCAAACTCTTTTTTTTTAACTCTTCTTTTAATTGTTCTTTCTTTTTCACGTGTTTAAATCCCCTAATAATTGAGCACGTACTTGTATATTTGCTAAATTCACAATAATTGTCTATCCGGGAACCACACTAGTGGATCCTGAGGGGTGCCTAACACCTTCCCCTTGGGATAACTTCAAGCTCTTACCCGATCTCTGGTTATTCAAATGACTTAGAATTGAACTCCATTAGTATCCTAATGCACCTTAAATCATTAGGTGGCGACTCTTCAAAAATGCAAAACCCAGTTCCTGAAAGGAACGAGTTGTCCCATACCAAATGTCATAAACCCGATTTCGTGAAAAAAAGGGGGCGCGACATCGGGTTGCACTCCGCAACATCATTTTATGATTGGGATCGAGTTGTACGCCGCAACAGTATTATATTATTGGGATCGGGTTGCATGCCGCAATAGTATTATATGATTGGGATCGTGTTGCATGCCCAACAAGAAATAATAAAAGTGAATATTGATTCTTATGGTGAGAACGAGAGTAAAAGCACGAAGGGTGATGTCGTACACTTGTTATTGTTTCCCTTATTCTTGCTGATATGAAATTATGGTGTCCTTTGTGCTTCTCTACTGAAATTCGGTTAGTATCTACTATTCCCTGCAGCATGTTCCCCCTTCCCATCTTTAACTGCTAGTTTCTATTATCATTATTTGACGTATATGATTTAACTGCGCAGGTTTATTTGGTAGTATTGCCCTAGCGTCATCACTACTTTGCGGAGGTTAGGATCGATACTTACCAGCAGATGGGGTCGATTGTGCTGATACTACACTCTGCACTGTGTGCAGATCCCGGTGCTAGAGCATTTGGACCACAATGAGGTTGCTGCCTTCAGTCCAACGGAGACCCGAGGTAGTCCTGCAGACATCCGCAGGCCTTGGCATCCCCTTCTATCATGTTTCCTTCTGTTCTTACTTATTTCAGAGATAGACATGTATAATTCTTTGTTCAGACCCTATTTGTAGTATTCTTAGATAGTCCGTGACATTGTGACACCAGTTCTGGGTGGAGTTGTATTTTGGATTTCGTACCAGTATTTAGTTAAGTTGTTGAATTTTTTCTTCCGCACTTTTTATTCTGCTATTGATCATATGTTAACTTGTGAAGTTGCTAAAAGATAAGGAAAAGGGGTAATAAAATCTGTAATTGTCGACTTGCCTAGCTTTCACTAGTACGCGCCATCACGACTCCTGAGGGTGGGAAATTTGGGTCGTGACAACCACTGTATTCTTCACACTATGGGTATTGTAGAGGCAAGTGGGGTTGCTTTTACTATGTTCCAACTTAAGGGAATGGCATATCAGTGGTGGAGCATACGAGTTGGGTAGCCCTACTGATGCAGCTTCACTTTTATGGGCTCAATTTTCAGAGATGTTCTTGAGAGAGTTTGTTCCTCAGACCCTTCGGGATGCATGTCGCATAGAGTTTGAGCAACTGCGCTAGGGCACTATGTCAGTATCAGAGTATGCCATTAGATTCAATGATTTGTCCAATCATGCATCTGCTTTGGTTTCTATAGTTAGAGAGCAAGTCCACAGGTTTATCGAGGGGCTTAGTCATGATATCTGATTTAGTATGGCTCAGGAGTTGGACAGGATGTTTCATTTGATAGAGATCTCTCGCAGATTAAAGGGCATATGGGATCAGGTGGGAGAGGTCAGGGAGGCTAAGAGGCCTCGAAGACCGAGAGGATCTACTGGTACCTATTTTGGGCGTAGGATACGACATGGTAGAGGTTTTGTGGGTCAGCTAGTTCAGTTTGCACTTCAGGCTTTACACGAAATTTTAGGTACCCATAGGTCTTAGGGTACCCGCACCGGACAGGTTCCACAGCCACGCCAGTGGAGAGGTTGCTTTGAGTGTGGAGATACTAGCCACATGGTGAGAGATTTTCCTAAACTCTAGATAGAGGTGTCAGAATGGGGTATTCAGGCTATCAGTTCTGCTCTAGTTGCTGATATCCCTGCACATCCAGCTTGGGGTGCAAGTCAGGCGAGTAGAGGAAGCCCAAGAGGGGGAGGCTCGACCCGTTGATGTGATTTCTATGGTAGGGCTGAGGCCGCTGCACCAGATTGTATCATTACAGGTATGGTTCCGATTGTTATAGAGAAACAACATTCGTATTTTGTTTCGGTTCTGCTTATCGGGGTGAGTCCTCCTATTTTGCTTCACATATGGGTAAGTTTCATGATTTTGTATTCTGCTTATGTTTACCTTTGTTGGGAGATTCTATAGTGGTAGCCCATGTCTATCATTTTGTTTTATTCATTATTGAGAGCTATGAAACTAGAAATGACTTTTTGTTACCCATTACGGTAGGTTTTGATGTGATTTCTGGGTGGTTGGTTACGATTTGTGATTTAGATGTTGTACCGGTGTGAGGATCCGATATGTGTTGTGATTTTTTAGCGAAATTGAATTAATGGAAGGCTCTGGTTGGTATGATGTATATTTTATTTATAATTCGAAGCTGAGGATGATATCCTCGCATTTTCATGCAGTTTGATATGTTTGAATCGAGTTGTGTGCCACGGTGGAGTTATATTAGGATGAAACCCCTGTGAATAGTTCATATGTTTTGATCCTTCCTTCTGGAATTGATTTGTAGTATGATAATGATAGAGAGTTATGCATGTCGGGCTTGTTCGATAGTTCTCTCATGTTTTCTCTTTGCATACTCAGTCATTTTCATGTTGTGCTTATTAGGTTTTAGCTTGCAAGGTGTGTTCCTAGATGGTGTCAAGTTTGAATTGATGATTTGAGTGAATAGTCATAGTATCTTCGTGTTTCTTGCATCGTTTTCAGTGTCGTGGAGGTTTGGAACAGAGCTCTAGCCGATATGAGATTAATTATCGGTGTTGGATTTGATTATGGGCAGTTATTGTGACCAAAGATGTTGTTATGGGCATATGTGTGATGTGTTACGTCGGGTGGTTGTACCTTGTGGGGGTAGGCATAAGTTGTTGCAACTGGTTGAGGATGATACTGTGTGTTGATGTAGGAATCGGGTCCTTTGGAAATAATTGGATGGTGAGAAATTTGGTTCTAAGGTTATCAGTGTGGGTAGAAGGAATAATTTTCAGTTAGGATGGTGTATTCAGATCTATGTGGATCGGGATAAAGTGGGGTCACCAGCAAGTATATGTATGGTCAAGTTCATTCACTGATTTGAGGACTTCAAAATAGTTCTTGGCACGTTCGAGGACAAACGTTTGTTTAAAATGGGGAGAATATAACGATCCGACGGGTCGTTTTGAGAATTACCATCTTGTTTGGTGGCTTAATGTCTCGAGAAGCTTCAGATTATGTATTATGATGTGCGTGTGTGGTCGAGTTCGAATTTCGGATGATTTGGGATTGATTTGGAAGAAGGGTTCTTGCTTTAGAAGCATAAATGAAAAGAGTTGACCGGATTTTGACTTTTGTGCAAACGACTCCGGAGTGGTGTTTTAATGATTCCTATAGCTTTGTATCGTGATTTTGGACTTAGGCGTGCGTCCAGATTTGAATTTGGAGGTATGTAGATTGATTTGATGTATTTTGGAAAAAATTGAAAAGTTGAAGGTTTGGAAGATTGAGAGGTTTGATCGGGAGTTGATTTTGGTGATATCGGGGTCGGAATTTGATTTCGGAGGTTAGTATAGCTCCTTTATGTCTTTTGGAACTTTTATGCAAATTTGATGTCATTTCGGGTTGATTTGATATGTTTCGGCGCGAGTTGTAGAAAATGAAAGTTCATAAGTTCATTAAGTTCAATTTGAGGTACGATTCATAGTTTTGATGTTGTTTGTTGTGATTTGAGGCCTCGAGCAGGTCCTCATAATGTTATGGAACTTGTTGGTATATTTCGATGGGTTCCTGAGGGCCTCTCATGTGTTTCAGATGGGCTATGGGCCATTTTTTCATGCTTTAGAGTTACTGGTTCTGTCATCTCTTTTTTTTATCATGTTCGCGTAAACGGCATTATGTTCGCGTAGTGTAATTTGGAGATAGGCAATATTGTTCTTTGCGTTCGCGAATAAGAGCTCACGATCGTGTAGCTTGGAAGACTTTTACCTTTGCGTTCACACGCAGTGATCCACGATCCTGAGAAGAGGTAAGGCGCGGAGGCACCAGGCATTGTTTCTCTTTGTGTTCGCGAGTACACAGACGCGTTCCCGTAGGGTCTGAAGACCTTGGTCACCACGTTCGCGACCCTTATGTCGCATTCGCAAAGCGAGATTTGGGCAGCTGATGGTTTTACTCTTCGCGATCGCGATGTTGGTTCCACAATCGCGATGTATAATTCACTGGGCAGAAATATAAGAACTCTAATTCGAGGGTTTAGCCATTTCTATATATCTTGAGTTGCAGGCTTCAGATTTGAGCGATTTTCTAGGGGTTCTTCACGTGTTGGAATGGGGTAAGTGTTCTTTACCCGGATTTCATTTCGTTTCATGATTAAATTTTTATTTTTATCATTAAATTAGTGGTTTGAGTTGGGGAAGAATGGGAATTTTTGGAAAAATCTTTCAAAATGTAAAATGAGGATTTGAAGGGTGATTTGATATCAGAATTTGGTAATTTTTATATGGTTGGACTCATTATCGAATGAGTGTTCAATTTTTTGTAATTTTGGTCCGGTCCGAGGTGCGGGTCCGGGTTGACTTTTTAGTTTTAATCAAAGATTGAAGCTTTATTATCTAGAATTGTTTCCTACGAGTTTTATTTATGATTTAAAGTTATTTTGGCTAGATTTTAACCGCCCGGAGGTTGTTTCACACGAGAAGGTCATTTTAGAGTATCAGTCTAGTTTCTTTGAGGTAAGTATCTTGCCTAACTTTGTGTGGGAAAACTACCCTTTAGGATTTGAGTCATTTGTGCTAACTGGATCATGTGAAGACCATGCACGCGAGGTGACGAGTACGTACTAGGGCTTAATTGTGGAAATTTGACCATTTTAGGCTCTTTGGTTCTTATTTCCATTAAAAATTAAGTTGTCTTATCATGTTAAATCCTCCACTTACAAAATTCAACCTTACGTGTCTTATTTGGAGTTGATCGATTCATGTTCTACCCTTGTTGCCAATAAACTCTTATGTGTCTTAATTAAAGTTGTCGTCTCTATTATTGCCATGTTATTCTTTCCATAATTGCTTACCCTTAATTGATTTATTATTATCGTTTCTATAATTGCTTAACCTTACTCGAATTTATTATTATCTTTTCCGTAACCTTACTTGGATTTATTATGAGTTGTCCGTGTTATTGTTACTATTAA